>NC_136267.1:30942103-31162240 GCF_964187855.1 Myxine glutinosa
TCTGCCGCCGGCCTCCCCTTACCAAGGGGGGATTAGTCCCCTTGTCTTTGACTGACCTGGCGCGACCCGGGACCTATTACGTCCCTTCCGGACAGCGCTAAATAGGGTTTCAGGACCAAATTCGCTGTTACCTAAGTACGAGCACTGCCCTGGAAGCGAGGAAATAATCCCCGCACGAACCACGTGTGGGTGATACGCTGAGCGGTTGCGTACACGTGATCCATGCCGTTATTGATGGTGGAACCCGATTGGAGCGATCTTATTCGTACCACGCTTAGCCAATGGAGAAATCACAGGTACGATCGAATCAGGAAAGAAAGAACACAGGTTTATTTACACTATACAATGGCAGAAGGAAAGGGACACAGAGCAGCCTTATAGTCTTACTTAATACCCCTGGACAAACGGGCCCGTCTCACACACACACTCACACCTGGATTGCAGATGACAGGATGATGTTCAGCGCGTCCAGGGATGGCTTTCGTGCGGCTTCCTCCGGTCCCCGGCACGTCCCGTGTAGATGGATGCAGGAGAAGGCAGGAGCGCGTAGCGTGTCGCCTGAACGGAACGGTTACCCTGGGCGAGCGGTAGGGAGCGGATTTTGGCGTGGCTGGCTGCTATTCACTCGCGGCGATGGCCGCGCTTACTCGCGTGGCTGAAAAGCACTATATGCGTTACCGGCGCGTCTGGCTGCGCCCGCGTACTTGTACAGTTCAATGCCTCTTCTTCTATCTCCTGGCGTGCACGTTCTAATGTGAGGTCAAAGTTCAACAACGGCGAGTGATGCACGTTCTTCTCTTCTCTCGTCTCGTCTCGTCTCTCTCTCTCTCTCTCTCTCTCTGCGCAAGTCCTCAAACAAATCCTTTCACGCCACTCGTGCAAGCCAGTCCTTCAAGTCCTTTGCCACTGCCGTATGCACGCGAGTCCCCTTATCAAGCTCCTTCTCTGCAAGTCCTCTCGGGGGCTTTTCGTATGGGCTTATATAGACCCGCCCCGCGAACGTTCTGGAACTCACCAGACGCACCTCACCATGCCCTCTCAAGCCATTCCGCTCGAGCTCTGATTGGCTGGTGGCTCTTACCGTCATTGACTCTGCCGATTCCGACCTCAACGCCGCCCCCACCTTTTTAGGCCTACCTCGTGTTACTCGACTAGTGGACAGCCAAATAGGGCGCGGGATGGATTACACCCATAGAGGTAGAATGGAGGTTGGAGCAAAATGAATGTAGGGCCTACTCTCCTGTCTTTACACAACGCAGGTACTAAGAGGGGAAATGGCCTATTCTTACACATACGAAGACATAACTACACCACAAATGGGCCTATATGTTGCTCGTGTGACTAACTATGGGGGGCAAACCCTTTAACCTTTAATGACTTCAATGTGCCAATTTCAAAACTGCCGCAATATATATACAGTCACGTGAAAAAGTAAGTATTGACTTTTGACCATGTAAAGTTTTGACTTTTTCAACATATTTCAACATACAGATATTTCATCTTCATTTCAACAATATTGATAGATAAAGGTGATATAATATGACAAAAATATCATGAAACATTTACATTTTGCAGTCCATTGTATAATTTAAATAAACATAAATGCAAATTTCGCATGTGGAAAAAGTAAGTACACCCTTGGCTCTAATCGGTGGTATTGCCCCCTTTGGCAGAAACAACCTCAGGTAGGCGTTTCTTACAACTGTCTACCAGTCTCTGACATCGACTGGGATAAATTTTTGCCCACTACTCCATGCAGACTTCTTTCAGCTGTGCGATGTTTGAGGAGTTTCTTGCATTCACAGCTCGTTTCAAATCCCCCCACATCATCTCCATGGGATTCAGATCCAGGCTTTGACTTGGCCATTCCAGAACCCTCCATTTCTTTCTTTTCAGCCATTCCTTGGTGGATTAACTGGTATGTTTAGGGTCATTGTCATGTTGCAGGGTTCACCTTCGGTTGAGCTTAAACTTTCCGACAGATGGCCTCACATTATCCTCAAGCACCCCCTGGTACAATGAAGAATTCATAGTGGATTCTATGATGGTGAGCTGCCCAGGCCCTGATGAAGCAAAGCTGCCCTAAACCATAATATTTCCACCACCATGCTTTACAGTTGGTATCAGGTTCTTGTGGTCAAATGCTGTCTTTGGTTTTCGCCAAACATGTCTTCTGGTACTGTGGCCAAATCGCTCTACCTTTGATGCATCTGTCCAGAACACATTGTTCCAGAAGTGCTGGTCTTTGCCTCGGTGTTCAATGGCAAACTTTAGTCTTGCCCTGATGTTCTTTCTGGACAGCAAAGGTTTCCTCCTGGCACTCCTCCCATGTACATCAAATTTGTGCAGCCTCTTTCTGATGGTAGACTCGTGCACTTTGACATTAACAGTGGCAAGAGCTACCTGTAGGTCCCGTGATGACATTCTGGGGTTCTTAGATACTTCTTTCAGCATCTTGCGGTCTGCTCTTGGGCTGAACTTGCTGGAGCGGCCTGGCCTGAACAAGTTGGCAGTTGTTTGGAATCTTCTCCACTTGTAGATGATCTTCCGGACAGTCGAATGATTGATTTCAAATTGTTTGGAGATTTTTAAAAATCAATTCCCAGACTCGTAGACATCTATAACCTTCTTTCTGAAGGCCTCAGATAGCTCTTTTGATCTGGGCATGGTGATGCCACACACTTCAACAACAAAGAGCAAACCAAACTGAATGTCTGAGGTTTAAATAAGACAGGTTCCTCCAAGATCCGCTCTAACGATGTTCTAATCATTTTGCACCTGAGCTGGTGCATCTGATTCTAATTTTAGGTATTTGAGGTAGTGATAAATGTAGGGGTGTACTTACTTTTCCACATGCGAAATTTGCATTTATGTATATATAAATTATACAATGGACTACAAAATGTCAATGTTTCATGATATTTGTTATATTATATCACCTTTATCTATCAATATTGTTGAAATGAAAATCAAATAGCTGTATGTTGAAATATGTTGAAAAAGTCAAAACTTTATATGGTGTACTTACTTTTTCACGTGACTGTGTGTGTGTATGTGTATATATATATATTGTTACAGATCGCGGATTAAGATGTTAGTTACCGAGCGGTTTGGTATTTAACCGCGACCTAACAGGATCCCCGACTCACCCGATTCCACCCAAACGTTGGCCGGGTCGCACCACAGCTAGTCAATAGGGAAAAGACAAAGGCGACGAATGCAAAGAGGAAAAAGGAATAAAACGAGAAGACGTACAGACGAGTAATGGGGTTTATTATTTACACACACAAGCAAAAAGGAGCAATCAAGTTTATTTACAACACATAAGACGCAGGTGACACAGTGCAAATACTAGTTTATCTACAGGCTTAACTTATCCCAGGACAGAACAAACAAAAGACACTGACTCACGCGGGGACTTGCAGGAATGGCAGGATGTGTATGGCTGGAGGGAGAGGGAGGTCCAAGGGGGTCACGTCCCGCAGCACAACCGGCGCGTTTAGCAGCCGCCGTTCAGGCCAGGCCCCACGCTGCTGTTTTGGCTGCTGTTTACGTCGCGTGCTTTGCCAGGCCTTGTCCCACTCGTCTGGTCCAAACCCTCAACTCTTTCTTGTTTTTCTCACTCCTCACCACCGACTCCTCACCGCAACCAACTGACCACTGACCCTCCTCTGGTAACCGACTCAGACCAACTCCCTCTGGCAACCGACTCAGACCAACTCCTTGTGACCAACTCTCTGGCCTTTCTGTCTGCTGCTCTCCTCTGTAAAAACGCATCTCCTCCTGGACACGCCCTGCCTTGGGTTATATAGGCCCCCGCCCCTCAACCTTTGCGAACCTCCCCGATCGCTCTTCCTCCGCCCTCTCTAGCCAAACCCCTTGGTCATGGTTGGTCGAGTGGGGCTGGCTCACTCCTCCCCTCTATGACGAGGTGGAGACACGCCTTTCTTCCCCGACTCGAGCCTCGTGGTCAATGGCGGTTATTGGAGGGGAGGTAATATGGGCAATCGAGGCTCGGCAATGACGAGAGGGGATGTAATATGAAATGGAGATTTTGGGGATGGGAAGGAAAGGGGATCTATTCTCTTTCACTGGTGCAATGGAGTATTTCAATTAATGGAAGACACAGCCTTACGCTAATACACATAATAAGGATATAACTGTCAAAAAAGATATATCGTGTCCTGCATGTATGTTTTATGGACTAACTACGGGAACGCCCTTTGACCTTTATACAACCACAACGGAGGGAGGAGGGGTGATATTTTACAACAACCTTTTACAACAACATTTTACCACAACAATAAAATAAAAAAACATTCTCATATCCACAACACTGCACCCTCCTCCCCTTAGGCACGTCCCGGGCCTATAACTTTTACCTTAGTGTGGCACGTAGGTGTAGTTCCCTCTACTTTTAACCTGACCCTGAGTGCGACAGTTTTAAAACATAAATAAATGTGTCCCGCTGCTCCATTGCACCCTGCCTAACAGACTTACGCCCACAGTTAACCGAATTGCGGAATGGTCTTCAAACTATACACTGACGGTGGGAAGCATTATTTACACTTGACGCTACTTTTATTTACAAAACTAACCCAGGACCTGTGATTGTTCTTTCTGGGGGGGGAGACAGTCTGCTCTGCATCAATGCACCATGAACGCACCCAAAAACGCACCAATACAAGCCCAAGCACCAATCGGTGCAGTCACCATTGTTCATCAATGTTCAACAATAAAATAAATTCAACAACCCCTAACCCTGCAGGTGATCTCTTGCTCTTCGGCTCCCTCTGCTGGTTATTATTATTTGTCTTCCAGATGTTGTCATTTCCATTTTGCTTTGCTTACTGGCGGCCTATTTTCAATAAAGTGTGCCCAATGTGTCCTTTTTATTTGCTTTATTTATGGCCCACAGGGCCGACTATGTGTGGTTCACCTGTGGGGCATCGGTGCCCTGTGGCCAAGGTCCGCCAGCAAGATTTTGGGCCCTCATGGCCGGTTCCAGCAGAGGGGCCATGCCCCAACCCATGGGGTCCATAAGTGGTGCTCGGCCACAGACATGTGGTCCATAATGTGGTGCATCGATGCAGACAGCTGGTTCTGGGAATTTCGGGCGCACAATGGCCGACCCACGCACGCTCCCCTCGGCACCCAGTGGCGCACAGGTCATGTGGGAGACAAAAGGGGGAAAGACAATTGAGCGAGGGGTAAGGTCACAAGGGTACACATCAATAAGGCAATGCAAGGCGAAATGCGTACGGAGGGCGAAGTGAGAAAGCTCGTCCCTACCGTACGTCACCCCCCTGTCACCTACCCTACCCTTGCCCTTACCCCATATGTACAAAAATCTACACATTTACAAATTCTTCACTACTGTCACGTCTTCCCCATATTTCCCCTATACCAAATTCGTCTCCACAATCCCTCTACTTCAAAATTTGCCATCACCAATTCATCATCAATCCTCATAAGGAGGGAGAGATGGAATTACGCACAATGTCACACCCACGTCATGATGCGTCTCACAATCCAAACATTTGCACAGTAAAAATAATAAGACATGGCATGGTGCGGAGTACCTGTCACCTCAGGTGAGTGGATGCAGATGGTGCGAGGAGATCCTTCATCCTAACTATCCTCTAAATGATTTTAACACACTTTACACTACCCGGGGTCTCTCCCTGCCAATCCATTGGCCAACTTACACTATGGGTTCTAAAAACCAATTCCCATTGACCAAACTGTGGTGCTTTTC
Source organism: Myxine glutinosa (assembly GCF_964187855.1). Lineage (NCBI taxonomy): Eukaryota > Metazoa > Chordata > Myxini > Myxiniformes > Myxinidae > Myxine > Myxine glutinosa. The sequence continues at coordinate 30,947,862 of NC_136267.1, forward strand.
AATTTGGGGTCTCACTCCCCCGATTCATCTCCCGGTGCCCTCGCACAATTTCTGGGCCGCGACGTGTAACTCTCCCAGCAGGTCTACCCACCTGCACACCCCCACCACTGCAGTTGCCTCCGAGCTTACCTGCTCCCTGCCCTAACCTAACTACCTGGGGAAGGCCCTCTGGCGCTCTCCCCACTCGGTGCCCTCTCTGGCACTGGGCTACCCGGGTCCATCCTCCGGATCCTCGGGCCCCACTGACACTAACGGCTCCCAGAGCCCACCTGCGGCCTCACCTGGCCGACATCCTCACAGTGGTGGAGTGCCCAAACCAACTACACACACTAACAGGCTACACGCCCAGCCATTTCCACAACACTAATGCACCCATCCAAATACCATTCTGTCACCCGCACCACAGATGCCAATATCCAACCACAATTTACCTGTACCCTCTACCTAACACTTACACGACCCGCCCCGGGTATCCGTGATGGGGGTCCACTCTTCCCCCATTCACACCTTCGCACCATCCACTCCACTCCACAATTTCCACCATTCTCACTCCACGACCATCCATTCCAATCCTCCAGACCATTTATTCCATACACCTGTCTTTCATTCACCTGTCGTTGCACACCTGTGCAATCCTACCTGGTGCCACCTGCACCCTCCTCCTCTTCCTGGACCATTTGGTCAACACAACACGCAATCACCACTACTCCCTCATACACTGCTCCACACACCTGTTCAGTTGCACACCTGTGCAATCACACCTGTTCAATTCTCAAACACACGGCATCATCTCAGCTAACTACTCCCCTCTGAAACTTGCGCTTCCCAGTCGTCCCTTTAAACTATTGCGCTCCCACGTCATTATCATCCACACTAAACTACCTGCGTCCCCACTACAGGTATCAGTCACTAACTAATCTTAACGTTACCTAATGTCATCTTCGCTAGATCCCTACCAATATCCTAACCCACCCGGGCTAGTTTTCACTGCCATACACCCCATAAACTATAGCGCATTTGCCCCACCATGGGAAGGGTGGCAGGGATGCCACCCTTACCCACCGGGCCCATCGCTCACTACCAATTTTGCACATCAAATTTCAACAAATCAAAAATTTGCCAATCACTACTCATCATCTGCCAATCATTACTGCCAATCCTTTGCCAATCATCAAATTTTGTTTTTCTCTAATTTTGGGGCCAAAACACTATCCTCATCACCCGTCTACTTATTAGATCCTCTCGGTGCGCCGTGACATCATTAAACTCGGTTCGTAAAGCCGAGCAATGAATTCGGGTGGTTTGGTCGCCTGCAGGTTGAGTCCGTCCGGCTTTCGGTTCAAGGGAGGTGGTTTGGTTGGACCGAGGCTCCACGCACCATCTCGGCTCGGCACCTTGCGGTCCCGGGCCCGATGGCTCAATCTCCCCCGGTCGGAACCCCGTCCCCACGAGGGGGCACCGTTCCGCCTCCTCCCACTCGCCCTTGAACCGGACCGGTCGCCTCGCCCGACAAAGCCCGGACTCGACCGTGCGGGGCGGGGCCAAGCCCGAATCGGCAACGACGCTTCGACGAGAAGCGACGCAGCATCGACCCGCGCCGGGCCTCGCACCCCTCGCACCGAGCGCTCGCATCGGCTATCCGTCGCCCTAACCGCTAACCTGGTTACCATCGATGCTTTACTTGCATGCTTACAAGCATACGCTACCCCTTTCACCCTCACAAAACCTGGCGTTCCAACGCCGTCCGTACATTCCACCAACGCTCTCCCTGTTACACACCACACCTCTCGCGCACACTTTGGTCCACACCTCTCCTCCGTTACGTCCTCCGTAACACTCACCATGGGCGTGCACTCTTGCATCCACCCACTAACGCGCTCACATGGGCTCTCCCACACCCGCGCCATGACCAACTCAGGTGTGCTTCCTCGCACACGTTCCACCACCACCTTACTCTCAGTGTCACACTTCGTACACCCCGACGTGCATTCTCGCTCGCACTCGGTTTCACACTCACACTTTATAGCACACCCACTCGCCGACGCACACTTTTTTCTCCCACGCGTGCCATTTCCACTCACACGGGACCCTTCACCAACGCCCGGGTGCCATATCGATCCCAATCGCGCGACAATTCTTTTGTCGCTAAACATCCATTTACAAAATCTCCCAGCACAATACACAGCACGTCTCACCTTCGGGGTTCTTCTTCCTCCCTGCACCAAAACCTGCAAACTTCCATTCGGATTAGGCACAGCATCGTGATGTGAGCAGGGACTTTGCACATTTTCCATTTCTCCCTGCAATTCCCGGGCTACCTCCGTCATCTCTTCAATTTTAATTCCCAGCACTGCTTTTTCTTTATTCTCCTCGACGACCGCTGGCTTTAATAAAACACCCTCTATCTCAGCGGTCGCCGGCTTTTCCAAACCCCGTGTCGCGATTTCTACCCCCGTCATTGTACCCGTGCTTTCCTCCGCTTCGCTCAACCAGCGCTTTTCGACCCGCTTTACCTCCTCGTGCACCCCTGGGACCCTTTCGCCCAACTTGCGGTCTCTGTCCCTCTGCTCCCTTTCCTTCCTATCGGCCCTCATTCCGTTTATTGTTGCTTCGATTTGCTCACTCTGAGCCTCCATCCGGTTCCCCATTACCCCCATTTGGCCCTCCAATCGCTCACCCTGAGCATCCATCCGGTTCCCCATTACCCCCAATTGCTCACTCTGCAGTTTGAGGGACGCCTGCATTTGCGCCATAAATTGCTCCATGAGGGCCTGCATTTGGGCCATCCCTCCCACTTGTGCAGCGGGTGCGGCCGCCGCAGCCATGTGCGAGGCGCCATTTTGCGCGCCTGATACCCCCTCAACCACATTGCCAATGTTCTCCTCCTCTTTTTCATCCACATACATTTCCCCGAGGTCCTGGGTCGATTCTACCCCGTCTATCTCTCCCACCGGCATCCCGTCGCCTTGGCCAGCCATGGCGCGATTTCAAAATTCGGGTTTTGCTTTACACAAAACAAATTTCGGCAGCTCGTAATTCTGACCAAATTTTTTTTTTTTCCTCTATTCGTTTTTTTTTGTTTTTTTTTAATTTGGTCGGGCCTCGAATCCCATTCCCAGACACCAATTGTTACAGATCGCGGATTAAGATGTTAGTTACTGAGCGGTTTGGTATTTAACCGCGACCTAACAGGATCCCCGACTCACCCGATTCCACCCAAACGTTGGCCGGGTCGCACCACAGCTAGTCAATAGGGAAAAGACAAAGGCGACGAATGCAAAGAGGAAAAAGGAATAAAACGAGAAGACGTACAGACGAGTAATGGGGTTTATTATTTACACACACAAGCAAAAAGGAGCAATCAAGTTTATTTACAACACATAAGACGCAGGTGACACAGTGCAAATACTAGCTTATCTACAGGCTTAACTTATCCCAGGACAGAACAAACAAAAGACACTGACTCACGCGGGGACTTGCAGGAATGGCAGGATGTGTATGGCTGGAGGGAGAGGGAGGTCCAAGGGGGTCACGTCCCGCAGCACAACCGGCGCGTTTAGCAGCCGCCGTTCAGGCCAGGCCCCACGCTGCTGTTTTGGCTGCTGTTTACGTCGCGTGCTTTGCCAGGCCTTGTCCCACTCGTCTGGTCCAAACCCTCAACTCTTTCTTGTTTTTCTCACTCCTCACCACCGACTCCTCACCGCAACCAACTGACCACTGACCCTCCTCTGGTAACCGACTCAGACCAACTCCCTCTGGCAACCGACTCAGACCAACTCCTTGTGACCAACTCTCTGGCCTTTCTGTCTGCTGCTCTCCTCTGTAAAAACGCATCTCCTCCTGGACACGCCCTGCCTTGGGTTATATAGGCCCCCGCCCCTCAACCTTTGCGAACCTCCCCGATCGCTCTTCCTCCGCCCTCTCTAGCCAAACCCCTTGGTCATGGTTGGTCGAGTGGGGCTGGCTCACTCCTCCCCTCTATGACGAGGTGGAGACACGCCTTTCTTCCCCGACTCGAGCCTCGTGGTCAATGGCGGTTATTGGAGGGGAGGTAATATGGGCAATCGAGGCTCGGCAATGACGAGAGGGGATGTAATATGAAATGGAGATTTTGGGGATGGGAAGGAAAGGGGATCTATTCTCTTTCACTGGTGCAATGGAGTATTTCAATTAATGGAAGACACAGCCTTACGCTAATACACATAATAAGGATATAACTGTCAAAAAAGATATATCGTGTCCTGCATGTATGTTTTATGGACTAACTACGGGAACGCCCTTTGACCTTTATACAACCACAACGGAGGGAGGAGGGGTGATATTTTACAACAACCTTTTACAACAACATTTTACCACAACAATAAAATAAAAAAACATTCTCATATCCACAACAATATAGATATATATATATATATATATATATATATATATATATATATATATATATATATATATATATATTTACGGTTTTCGCGTGACCCTCCTGCCCTTACCAAGGGGAACTTAAGCCCCTCGTTCTTCTTGGGTTGGCGCAACCGAGAGACTTGAATCGCCCCTCCCGGGCAAATGCAAGGTAGGGTTTCGGGACAATTCTCACACGTACCTAAATACCTGTGCCGCCGCAGAAGCGGGGAATGAAGCCTATCACGAGCCACGCGTAATTTGAGTACACCGAGCGGATTGCGTACCATGTGGTCCGTGCAGTTACCTTTGGTATTGGAACCCGATTAGAGCGGTTTTATTCGTACCACGGTTAGTCAATGATGGAAAACACAAAAGCGGTAGAATCAAAGGAAGAACACAGGTTTAATTATTATTTACACTATTATGTACAAGGATCGGTAGAAAGCAGAGACACAGAGCAGTCTTATACAGTCTTAAGTTAACCCCAGACACGGGCCCGATCACCCTCACAGGGGGAAATGAAGGTAGTATGATGTTCACGCGCTGACTTGGTCGTCCAGGAATGGCGTGGCTCTGCTTTCGTGGCGACGTGGCTCTCCCCAGTCACAGCACATCCCGCGATGAAGGCAAGCAGGCGGTGGGAGGGATCCTTGCAGCGCGTCTCTCGAACAAAGGACAGATCAGGCAGGCGGGAGGGAAATGTACGCGTCTCTCGCCAGGCTTGGCGGTTTTCACACAGCGCATTTAATTGCCAGCGCGCTCTCACTCACGTAACCCAATAGAGGCTCTGCCTCAAGATCCACCCAACGTTTAATTGGTAAGAGCGCTTATAGCTTGGTTCATGTGCGTCTTCTCTCAGAACTCGTAACTTGCTCAACACTCAAGCGCCTTTCCCATAAGAACTTGGTTCAGCTCACCTCTCGCAGAACCTCGACTTGTTCAAGCGCCTCTGCCCATAACTGGGGTGGGGGCTTCGCACAACTGGTTATATTGCCAACCCCCTTAGCCCTCTCAAATGTTCTAACCACGCCTTGTGACGCAGTGCCGCAGCCACTCCCTTCGAGCCCTGATTGGCAGCTCGCTCTTACCATCTGCTTCTCCTCCGCCCTCCTTCGGTCTTGCCTCGATTTGCCAGGCCTGCCTCGTGTTAATTTGCGCCAAAAGTCAAAAGCGGCATAAGGCGGCATAAGGCGGCGTAAGGCGGCATAAGGCAATAAAGGCAGCATAAGGCAATGAGGGGACCCTAACTCTCATTATTCTACTCAACGCAAAACTACACATAGGAAAGGTCTACGCTTACACTTACTAAGAAATAACTGAGCTTAAACGAGGCTACATGTTGTAGTGTGACTAACTATGAGGGGAAAATTAACCTTTATTTGTAAAAACACAGAACTGCAACACTACCCCCCCCCCCCCCAACCCCCCTCCCTCGTCAGACTCGTCCCCGAGTCGAACCCAACAACTGAAACGACCGGTTAGAGAATGACATGCAAATTTAACTTAACTTTTACATGTGACATATAGGTGTGGTTCCCCCTAACATTTACTCTAACCCGTGTGTGCGACAGTTTTAAAACACTAGATATGTCCCTCCTATTGCGTTGAGTCACTACCTATCAGAATCGCACCCACAACTAACTGAATTCCGGAATTTGTCAAACTAAACACATAGCCGGTGGGCAGCATTTTTTTATTTACAAGCACAGAAACTTAATTTTATTTACAATTCTATGACCCAGGACCTGTCCTTTTTGGAAGAGAAGATTGGAGGGGAGAGAAAGCACAGCAAAAACACAACACACAAAATCATAACACTTGCTGCTTGCTTCTTCTGTGTGCATATATCAAAGCGGCTAGCCCCTGGACCGGCATACAGGCCATTTTTAATCTTCAGGGCTACCTAAACTTACACTTCTTCTCATCCCTAGCACACCATAATAAAAAAATGTAAAAAAGTTGTTTATTTCATTTCTTTGCCAGGCAGGGCCAACTTAATGTGGTCCGACTGCGTGACATTAATGCCACTCAAAACAAGTGGTCCGAAGATGCAAGGTGATTTTGCAGCAAAGTGCTGCACAGCAGAGGTGCAAGGCCACAAAGCCTGTGGTCCATGAGTGTAATGTGCAGCAAAGGGTTGTGGCAGCAAAGTGCTGCACAGGGCAGCAAAGTGCTGCGAAAGGATATGGCAGCAAAGTGCTGCGCATTTCGGCTGCACAGATGTAGCAAGGTGCAGAAGGAATGCTGCACAGCTCGATGGTGCTGCACAGTTCCACCTCCAAGATGGTCCTGGGGTGGGGTAAGAGACAAAGCAAGACCAGCAAAGCGGAAAGGGCACAACGGCACACAGAAAAACAAGGTAATGCAATGCGAGGGGCGCTGAAGAGCGAGCAGAGCAGGCTCGTCCCTAACCGTCCGTACCCCCACTGTCGACTTACACTACCCTAGCCCTCCTTGTATTTACAAATTCGTCTCTACGTCTTGTCTCCCATATCCCCCTTTAATCCAAATTAGTCTCCCAATCCCTCCTAGGAAGGAAGGAAGGAATGGAACAAACACAGTCACTCTTACGTCGTGATGCGTCTCACCACTCAAACAGTTCACATAGCTTTGGTGTGGAGCTTCGTCCTCCATGGTGACTGGCTGTGGATGGTGCGAAGGGATTTCTCATCATAACTACACTACTGACATTTACTTTTAACCTACCAGGGGTCGTACCCTGCCAATCGGCCTCTTTAAACTATGTGGTTCTAAAAACCCGAATTCCCATTGTCCACTCTGCGGTGCCCTTGAAATTTGGGTCTCACTCCCACAAATTTTCACTCTTTGCCCTTGCACAATTTCGGGGCTGGGTTGTGTGGCTCCACTAGCAGGTCTACCTACCTGCGCATCTCCGCCACTGAAGTCGCCACGCGAGCTTACCTGCTCCTGCGACTACATAAACTGGGGAAGGCCCCTCCTGGCTCTTTACCCCCTGATGCCCACCTTGGCATTGGGCAACCCGGGTCCTCTCCTGGGATATTCGGGCCCCACTCAACAACTCACAACTACCCTAACTGGGGAAGGCCCCTCCTGGCACTTTACCCCTGATGCCCACCTTGGCATTGGGCAACCCGGGTCCTTCCCTTGGATCCTCGGGCCCCACTCACAACTACAACTAACCGGCTCCCAGAGCCTACCTGCGGCCTCACCTGGCCGACAAACTACCAGTGGCGGCGTGCCCCAATAACCACACGCACCAATTAAGCCACACGCCCAGTCATTCCACATACTCATGCACCCAACAAAAACACTACTTTCTACTACTTGCACCACAGGTGTCAATATCCATACAAAATTTGCCTATGCCCTCTACCTGGCTTTACACTACCCACCCCGGGCTTCCGCGAATGGGTTCCACCTCCCCCCCATTCACTCCTTCGCACCATGCATTCCACACCTTTTATTTCCACACCAAGCATTCCACACCAAATATTCTCACACACCATTTATCTCACATACCTTTTGTGCTCACACACCTTTTATCTCGCACACTACTTCCCATACACCTCAAACACAATTCCACTTGTCTCATCACACAATTCTTCACACACACAGCATCATCTTTCTGACTACTTCCCCTCATACTCGTGCTTCCCCGTCGTCCCTTGACATTATGCACTCCTTTGTCATTATCATCCATCTAACCTCTCTACGTCCCCACTACAGTCCAGGGGTCACTACTTAAATCTCATGTCTTCTACAGTCTGCTAATTCCCTATCATTATCCTAGCCCTCCCTCGGCTAGCTTCGGTGCCCCATGGAGTTAACCATTGCTGGCACCTACATGTGCCTGTCATTGCCATCCCCCTAAACTAATGCTCATGGGCCCTGGCCGTGTGAGGAATGGTCAGACTACCATTCCTCCACGTAGGGTACACTACTCTTATCAGTCCACTACACTCGAGCCTCACCAAGTGGATGTACATTGTCGTCACGGCTCGACCTCGCAGGGCCGAGCGATCCATGCGGGTGGTTGGTCGCCTTTATGGGGTGTCCATCTGGCATTTTCGATCCAAAGGGCGAGGTATGGACGGGCCGAGGTGCAGAGCCCCATCCCGGCATGGGGCCTCGCGGTCCCACGCACGATGACCCAACCGGCCACGGTCGGAGAACCGCACCCGCCAAAGTGCGCGGCTCCGAAATCTCCTACCTCCCCTTGAACCTCGCCGAGCGCCTTTGCCGCCACGGCATGGCACCAACCATACAGTGCGGGGGCTGGCTCGAATCGTGCACGTTGGTCCTTGTGAGACCGCCGCCGCACCGATCTCTGCCGGTCCGGTCCCTGCTGCACACCACTCACCGGGGGCTCGCGTCTGCTATCCGTCCCACTAAACGCTACCCCGGTCGGTGTCGATGCTTGAGCCGCGTTCTCACACCTCGCGACCCACTCCGCACTCGCACATCCAGGCACCCCCGCGCCTCCCATACTGCACTCTCCGCTTCCACATTCTCTGGTGTGCATTCTCCCTCACACTCCGTACTTGTACCTGCACACCTAGGCGCGCCCACGCCTTTCACACACTTCGTTACACACTTTTCCCGCACACAGTCCGGTGTGCATTCTCCCTCACACTCGAACATGCTCGGGTGTGCACTCCTGCACACACTCTGCAACACACTCTGGTGTGCACTCCTGAACACACTCTGAAACACACTCTCCCGTTACACACTCCTTTTCCATACTCTCGGGTGTGCACTCCTCTTTCGCACACTCAATCGCACACCCTGGCACACACTTTTCTCGCTCACACTTCAGCGCACACTCTCTCATACTGCGCACCATTCGCCCTCGTACACCGCACAATGGACCTTCCGCGACCGCCCGGGTCTCGTCTGTCCCAAGCGCGCCATAACCCCGTTCGCGCCAAACACATTCGCGCCATTATTTCTCACCTCGGGGTCCTCCTTCCCCGGCTTCTTCGCCAGTAACTGCAAACCTTTATTGGGGTTAGCAAGCATGGCATCACGGTGTAAATGCAGACTTTGTACATATCCCATCTCTTTCTCCCGTGACTTGCTCACTTTTTCTACCATCTCTTCGGCCCCAATTATTTCTTTAATTTCAATTATTTCTTCGACGACCGCCGGCGCCCATAAAATTTCTTTTTCCAATGCGACGATCGTCGGTTTTTCTATACCTCACCTCGTGTCGTGACTTTCATAGCCCCAGTCAACTTAGTTGTGCTCCACTTTACTTCGCTCTCCACGCGTTCCCCACATCGCTTCACCTCGTCGCATACCATTGCGACCTCCCCGCTCAACCCATGCCTAATGTCCTGCCCAGCCTTCTTCATATCCCTATTCATTTGATCAAACGTTTCATTCATGTCTTTTCTCGACTCTGCCATCATTTTTTTTCTTTCACGGGTGGTTTTGTCCCCCACTTTGTCCATGTGATCAAGCATTTTGTTCGTTTCTTCCTTAATGATTGCTTTTATTTGAGTCAAGAGTAACTGCAGGTCCAAACCCGCTGGCACCGCGGGCTCGGCTCTCGCCGCCACGTGCGAGGTGCCGCCATTTTCTTTGCCAGCTGCCGCACCCTTTTCGGCTTCCACTACCAACTGTCTCTCCTGCAGGTCCTGGGTTATTAATTTCTCTTTTTCTACCCCCACCGGCATTCGACCGCCTTGGCCAGCCATGGTACGAATACAATTTTGGATTTAAAGAGTAAATTTCGGTCGCTCGTAATTCCGAGTGCGTGAAGCGCACTCCCGGGCCAATCCCACTCCCAGACACCAAATGTTATGGCCAATATGTACAATTTGGTGTCCAAATTGTTTTTCCAGGGTTCCAAATCCCACTCCTGACTACCAAATGTTACGGTTTTGCCGAGACCCTCGTTCCCTTACCAAGGGGAGATTAAGCCCCTTGTTCTCCTTGGATCGTCGCAACCGCGAGACTTGAGTCGCCACTTCCGGTCAGGCGCAGGACAGGGTTTCGGAACAATTCTCGCACGTACCTCAGTACCTACGCCGCCGCGGAGGCGGGGATCAAGTCTCGCACGAACCATGCGTAATTTGAATACGTCTGAGCGGATGGCGTACCACATGATCCGTGCAGTTACCTTATTATTGGAACCCGATTAGAGCGATATAATTCGTACCACACTTAGTCAATAGATGGAAATGACGGGAACGATCAAATAGAAGGAAGAACAGGTTTATTTACAGCTATACAAGACGAAGAAAAACTGAGTAGGCATTTAAGCAGTCTTAGCTTATTTTCCCAGACAAAGGGCCCGTTCACACTCTCAGGGGGAATGAAGGAAGGATGGTTCATGCGCTGAACGCGCCGGCTTTGTTGTTCAGGAAAAGCTCGCCCGGCGTGGCCCTCTGCGGTCACAGCATGTCCCTCGACGAAGGCAGGCAGGCAGGCAGGCGGGAGGGATCCTCGCAGCGCGTATCTCGAACAAAGGCAGGCAGGCGAATATGCGAATCTCTCGCCCGGCTCGGCGGTTCTTCACAGCGCGATTTATGCAACGGCGCGCTTTCACTCTCGCAACTGAATTCAGGATCTGACTTAAGCTCAATTCAACAGAGGACCCCGGCTCGTAACTTGGTTCAGCGCACCTCTCCTCAGAACTGCTCTTAATTCAACACAGCGCTTCGAACTGATAACTCAAGCTCATCACTCAGCGCAGGTCCTCCTCCAAACTTAGTTCAGCGCACCTCTCCTCAGAACTGGCAAGCACCTCTCCCCATAACTGAGGTGGGGGCTTTTGGGCACAGGGTTATATTGCCACGCCCTGGCCTGCCTCGAATGTTCCAAACCACGCCTTTTTCCGCAGTGCTAAGCCACTCCCCTCGAGCCATGATTGGCGGCTCATGCTTACCGGTCACTCCCACTTCTTCTGTCCCGCCTTCCTTCGGCCTGGATCGACTTGTCAGGCCGGCCTCGTGGTGATTTGCGCCAAAACTCAAAGTATCGAGGCAGCATAAGCATTGGAAGGAGACCTAACTCTCATTTATTCTACTCAATGCAAAACTACACAGGAAAGGTCTACGCTTACACTTACTAAGCAATAACTGAGCTTAAATGAGGCTACATGTTGTAGTGTGATTAACTATGAGGGGAAAATTAACCTTTATTTGTAAAAACACAGAACTGCAACAATATATATACACACACACACACACACACACACACACACACACACACACACACACACACACACACACACACACACACACACACACACGCACACACACACACACACACATCCTACATATTGAAAAAGAAAAGAACATTTGGTTTCTTGGACTATTGCGAGTATCCCATTTCACTAGGTTTTTCAACATCGCTCGCATCGCTTTGCTAAATGACGACAGCAATTTTTCAACATCGCTTTGCTAAATCATGTTTGATTTGCTAAGGCAGAACCTCGTCCATACTGGCAACGTTCTGGCCACTACAGGCGGATATTACATGACGACGTGTGGTGGAGGGCGTGTGGACAGGCGGAAGAAAGATAATTGCACTTCTGTTTCTGAACAAGATTATAATGATCAAACTGCCAGTGAAATAATTGAACCTTAATGTCGGAGACTGTCTCAGGAGCTTGTTGTGACTCGATTACCTTATGAAATCCTTGCATTACCGCAGGTTCTATAGAGTCAAAATCCCAAGACATCACACTTGAAATGCATCGTGCTTATTTTTTAACTTTAACCATGAAAATTTCCGTCACACTGGACATGTCCGTAGCCATCACCTGTACCTGTCAACAGCTTCAAGTTAAATCCAATGCATTGCCTGATGTATGCAAAATAATTAATGGCTGTGTCATCCAGATAACTTTTCATGGTTCCCTTAAGCGGATACCATTTATGCTTTGTCTATTTATTATGTACATAATATGGTAGATTTCTTGAACCACCTCCCCCCTTCCTCCACCAAGCTCCTTCCCTCTCCCCTTCCCATTCTTTGTGGGTTATCATGAATCACGGAAATAAAGCGAAATGTCCTTTAATCCCTTCGCCAAACTGCGGTTGTATTGCTTCAGCATTCTGTGAAATAGGGAAATGCATTCATAAAGAAAGAACGATTTCTCTCTTCGGTTATCAAACGTTTTTGCATCATTTTCTTTTTTTCTGTTTACGACACAAAATGTAATCATGGTGCCATTTCAAATCGTGAAACAAGCAGGAATGGTTGGATTGAATCAACATTGGGCATTTCAAAATGACTGGTTATTGGGCATTTCTGGAAAGAAATGGATCTGGTGGAACTTGGTAAGATCCATCCATCTCACAATATGGACGGGAATATTCCACGACATCTTTCATAAGATTACGACCTTGAGCAGATGGTACATTTCTGAAATCCGATATTCAATATGTGAGGGTTACGTGCAAGACACCTGTTGTCCTCAAGACCCTTCCTCGTATCTAATCGTTTCAGCGGCCTCGAGAGTGGCTAATCAGACCGAGAATATTGCATAAGCAAACCAGAAAGTGATTCATTCACAAATGAAAAATAAATCTCAGAAGTTAAAGTGCATTAAAGCGAAGAAAAACCGCAACAATGTGGATAATCACACAAAATGGGTGCAGATGTTTCACGGGATAAGGGAGGTAAGCCGCAGCACTCGCCTAACGCCTGATGACAGCAAACCGACTTCCAGTGGAAATGGCCGAGGTGTCTGGAAGGCTTTGCGCCCCCCCAGCCCCTCTCCCAATGCACTGTTGGCATTCCTGTGATAAAAAGTGGCAAGAGGATTTGAACGCATAATCAGACAGATACCGGTGAATCACAATGTGAGGAACAACCTCCAACAACAACAACCCTGCACTTTTACACAACTTTACCACCAAACTAAGATAGTGAAGGAATGAAGGAAACAGAATTAGCAGAACAAGATGATAAAAACACACGAGCTGCTGATATGAAATATTATACTGTATAGGCTTCGGATTTGTTAGACTAGGCCTGAGGCTTCTGCATTATCTTGTGAGCATGTTTCGCCAAGCTTGTACTTCCGTTTGAGCTGCCTCACTTGGGTTCAAGACCTAATGGACAGAGGATCTGATCCGACTACAAACTTGGATACTCATACAGTAATTCGGAAAGGACACCAAGTGAACCATCCAGGCCTCTGCTAGGAGATTCTTGTGCATGTTAAAGCCCCTATATATGGTGCCTTTCCAAAAGAGTAGGCCATTATATCCCAGTACCAGAAACAACTTCCACATTTGTGCCTTTTCCTTGATACACTTTCCTTGATACGTGCCTTTTCCACACTGCTCCGGTCGCACCCAGCCATGAGAGTATAGTGACCTGTTCTGGGTAAAGTCTTATCTATGAAATGTTTGCAACTTGTGGGTGCCCTGATGCCCCATAGGCAGGAATGCCAAGACTGACCTCTGCCATGTCAGCCTAGTGTTGGTAGGTTAAAAGGACCATGGTACTGACCCCGAGGTTACCTCAAGTATCCATAAACTGCGGTGCATCGAGCCAAGCATGTTGTGTGTTTCCAGCTAAAGCAGGAAAGGTTAAATAGATAAAAGAGGCAGAGCAGCTGAAGGGCTCATCATTTAATCATCAGCATCTGTTACAGTTCCACAAACATGGACGACCCGTGTTTGTGCGCGCTTCAAGGAGCATTTCATAGAAGTTTGCTTTTCAGATAAGTCAGGGAATGGGCAGTCGGAGCCAAATCCAACACACGGAGGCAAACAAAGCTGTGAGAATCGACTCATTAGTTAGATTTGACAGGAAGTCATTTAAAGTCGAGCAATTCGCTGATTGTCGATTATTATACTGAAGCGTGTGCGGAGTGTGCAAGCTTTCACTCACCTGCTCTGTACACGTGGGGCGTTGTCCCCCGATGGCCGAATGAGGTATAAGGTAAAAGTAGAATCCGCACCGGGAAAGTAAAATCCTGTACTTTTCCCTGACAACTTCCTGGTGTTCCAACAGCCAGATGGAAGGAAGAAGGGACTTCTTCATACTGTTGATTAAACAAGTGTTTTAATAGCAACAAGGTATAAATTAAAGAGAGCAGAGAACACAGTAAGCAACAATCAATAACAATGATGCGACAAAAGAATCTGTAGAACATAACACTTAATCTTAACATAAAACTACTGCCATAGGACTGGCAACAACAGATGATAGGCAGGGATAGATGGGGTTTCCAAATGAATACATAAACCTGGAACTGAGACGGAAAAAATAACAAGGGAAGTTGTTGGGTGCGGGGAAATGGGGCTGGCAGGACAGCCAGGAGGAATGCACACTCACATATAAAGCTAAGGTGTTTGTTTCTTTTTCCAGGAGAAGACCTCTGGCTCCCCGTGTTAAGAGAGGGAGCACCCCTCCCTGACGCAAACTCTCCCCACTGCTTTGAATATCCTAGCAACAGGCCTGGACAGGTCCTCCGGCTTAGTGTCTTTCCGCCGGACAGCACACATTGCTGCCTCGTCTTGCCGAGCAAAGGCTGTGAGGCTCGGAGGAAAACGCACGCATAGCACCTGGCTATCCTGCCAGTCCCAATATGTGAAACACACACAAGAAAAAGAACCATGAAATCACATCCTCTTTGGCCTTTCCTCCACTCCGCAGTGCGACTGTGTTAACAGTATCAGCTGAAGGGTGCCAATTGCCTCTTCATTAGAGTATCACACATAGCGCACACACAGCCAGTCCAATCAAATTGTGCAGTGTAAGTGGCATATTAGAGCTGTGTGGAAATATTGGGTTCACGAAAGCATATCCGCCACGGACTTGTTTAAAATGACTGATTCCTGAAGAAATAACATTCAACTACAAACTTACTGCCTGGTGCTTTTAAATTGTGCAAAACTGGAAGCAGATTATATTTTTTTTTACATTTCCTAGCTTCATCTGGGACCTTTTTTTTCTTTCTTCTGTTCCAATAATGCCTGTGCATCCCTCGACCTGTTTCGATCATCGGTCACAATGGGAGTCTTTGAATTTTTTTGGAATGTTTTGTGGACGAGGCCACCGAGTGATGCCGATCGCATTGTAAGAGTCGTCAGTGTTGGAATATCGAGTTTGACCGCTGCACTGGCATGCAATGGCCTACTCTTTTTGAAAAGCCGCAGTGGGATCTTTAACCTCGATGAGCGAGTGCGGACATACGGACCAACACTCCTCTCTGAAAGAGTGGCCTACTCGATGAAAGAACATCCTGCTTGCACTGTATCAGGGTTTGAATTCACAACTTTGTGAGGAATCAAAAGCAGACCAAAACAACTCGAGGAGAGCACATGGTTAGATTGACCATGTCCTACCTCTGCATTTACCTTGCAAACCCAATCAAAAGTGACTGGAATCCTATTTCTGACATTAAGGCTTTTGAGAACATCGAATACCATAACTCTGGAGGTCCAAACTTATTTAGCCTCAAAGCCACAAGTCCACGACAACTTCATTATTTGTACTATCTATCTGTGACACCATACTTCCTCCCATTTCACTTCGGCCTGTAACGTCTTCCTCATACGTCTGGTTTCTGCTGTTGCTTTCCTGCCTCTCAACAACACCCTGTGACCAAGAACAACATCGGCGGGAAATCTTTTTTAACATCTTTCCAACTTGCTGTGCCCCCCAACCCTGCCAAAACAGGTTGTTGTTCCGCATCGTTGTAAGGTGCAGTTGAAACAAAATACTGCTCAAAACATATGAAGATGAAGATTTATGGCTCTCTGTGTTCATGCTATGTCTGCTTCATGCCACAGCGTTCGTTGCACTCTCCATCACTGGAAATGTTGAAATATCCACCTTGGAGTCCTGCCATGTTTCACTACAAATATGGAACTGTTTATCCACCTTACTGCTGCCGAAACCTCTGAGTTGTCTTTCCTGTTTAACTATTTTAGCTGCTTTCCAACTCTGATCTTTGTTCATCAGATCACATGACCGGAAAACTGATGCTTGTTTTGGGGAAAAAGAAATTATCTTGGAGTTTCGAGATGGAGGGGAAAAAAAAACAACGAAGGTTACAATAGTGTATTTCACAGAGTAGCGTAGAAAAAAATATCGTATATGATGGATAAATTGGTGTCGGACAAAAACATCATATCTCTGAGTTGGCAGGATGGAGCAGAGGTAGTAAGTAGGTAGGTGTACCTTTAAGATTATATAGTCAGGATTACTTTAGGTCTTTAGGTCTAAAAATCTAATTTGGTCTTTAGATTCCCAAGTGTAATCCTGGTTTGTTTGTTTTGCAAGTATGGCAGATGTATCCCCAGCTTACCATGTGACCCCAAGTCTGTTGGGGTCGGATGGTAAGCTGGGGATACATCTGGCAAATATTTGCTCCTGGTGGAGGCTAAAGACCCCACAGTGTCTTTCACAAAGGTGTAGATTGTCACCTGCAACTCAACAAATTACAAATTCCTGCCACAACGACTACAGGAGGGATGACAATAGCAAATCGCTCAGTGCATCTCCTTAACCAGGAAGCTGCTTCCGCAGTCCCCGACAACACGAAAAGATATGGGACAAGTACAGATACATTCAAAGTACCTCAATGCAGCTCATTGAGGCTGCATTGGGAGGGAGAGGTGTCCACTAATTGATTGATTAATCGTATAATTTAAATCAATAAAAGATTATCACAGAATATTTTCTTAATCAATTGGCTAACAGCATAACTAAACCACAAGTGCTTCATCCGAAGATGTATCTTTTAGAAATGTAATTAAATAATTCATCAATAAAAAAATTAAATGATTAATTGTTAATCAATAAATAAATAATTAATCGATTAATCAATAAATAATTAATCGATTAAATGATTAATCAATAAATCAAAAATATCCTTGATAGCCACATCACTTGGTCACTCATGTCCAAATATTAGCTTCCGAGCTCAAAAGGTGCCTGAAATATTGGCCAAATGAGAAAGAAAATAAATAAATGATTAATAATGAAAATAAATAAATAATAATCATTAACAAATTAAATTATTAATCAATTCGGTCATAGAACACATAAACCACCACCATTTCATCAGAATCTGTAACTTTAAAAAATTTTTAAAATCATTAATCGAATAATGAAATAATTAATCGATTAATTGATTAATTGATTAATAAATAAATCAAAAATTGCCTTTGCAGCCAAATAGCCTTCCCTTGCCCCTCCCCTCCAAATCTTCCCCATCACCCATCTCTTTCAAATCTTCCCCCTTGCCCCTCCCCTCCAAATCTCCCCCATCACCCATCCCTTTCAAATCTCCTCCCCTTGCCCCTTCCCTCCTAAACTCCCCCCACACCCCTCCCCTCCGAGACTTTCCCTCGCTCCTCCCCTCCTAGACTCACCTCTAACCCCTCCTCCTCAAAGCGTCCTCCCCGCTTCTTCCCCCTTCCAACTTTCGCCTTCATCTCCCCCAACCTTCTGCCTCGCTCTTCCCCCTCCTCAAATAACACCTCACTGTGCCTCACCCAATCACCATCAAACCTTTTGTCTGCCCCATTCTTCCCTTTCTCCAAGCTATTCTGAAATCTCTGACACACCTTCAACAACTCTCCCTACCAATTCCTCCTCTTCCACATCTTACTCTACCCCTCCCCACCCCCTGTTCTGTATCCGATGCTCCCACTTCCTCTTCATTAAAGGTATGGACCTCAAACATCCGGGGCCTTCGCTCAAACTTGACTGATCTCTCCATACAGGTTGCTTCTGACAAACCAGACGTGATCTGCTTAACAGAAACTTTCCTCCTTCATGATGTCTCTGATTCCTTGGTATCTCTCCCAGGTTACTCCCTCCTCCAGTATGATAGACCTGAGCCTGGTCCTGGAGGTGGGGTTGCTATCTTTATAAAAAAAACTCTCTTCCTCACTCACCCTGCACTGCCCTCTCTCCACCTCACCCCCAGGAATACCTTTGGCTACGGCTTCCCCTTCGCTCCCACCTTTTGTTCATATGTGTGTTGTACCGTCCACCAAACAGTGATGACTCCATCTACATCTCACTGTCTGATAATATGGACCAACTTCTATCGACCCATCCCAACTCTCTCTCTTCCTCATATGTGGTGATTTCAAATGTCACCATGCCAGTTGGCTGGGTGTGGGTACCTCTCTCACCAGCCATGGATCTTCAGCAAAGAACTTCTGTGACTCACTGGGACTGACACAATCTGTCAATTTCCCGACCCGAATCTCAGTCAATGGAGCATCTTCTCTTCTGGACTTGGTTATGACAAACTTCCCTGAAAATGTCTGCTGCTCTTCTTCTGCTCCAATCGGCTCATCCGATCATGTGCTTGTTAAAGTGGACATCTCTCTGACCATTCTCAGAGAGCCTACTCAGCATTGACGAGTCCGGCATTTCACTCAGGCCAACTGGCACGGTCTTCAAGCAGCCATCAATCATCTGGACTGGTCTCCCATCTCTACCGCCTCTGACATCAACTCATCCTGGGAATTCTTCCAAAGTAAATTGCTCTCTCTCATGCACAGATTTATCCCATCTCGTCTTCAGTTGTCATACCCTTCCTCCCGTCCATGGTACACGGAATCTTGTGGTGAGGCTGTTGCCCAGAAACAACTTGCTTTAGTCTCCTGGAAAGCAAATCTAACGGAAGGAAATCTCATTTCATTTCACAAAGCCCGAAACAAGTGTGTGTCTACCTTCAGGAGGGGCCAGGAAACAATATCTCTCCGTTCTCAAGACCGAACTCTCTTATCTGTCTCCCTCTTCCAAATCCTGGTGGCGTCTGGTCAAATCTGTTTCTGGTGTTTGTTCCCCCTCCATCCCCTCCCTTAACTTAAATAGCTACACAGCTGACTCCGCACGTGAAAAAGCTGAATGCCTCAACTCTGTGTTTGCCTCTAAATCTTGTGTCCCAAACCCATCCCACTCTGTACCCACCGTACCCAGTCATACCCAGCTGCTCCTGGACTCTGTGTCCTTTCCTCCTGACAAGGTGGAAAAGTTTCTGTCAACCCTCGACTCTGATTCTGCAACTGGACCTGACGGCATCAGCCCACGGGTCCTAAAATCCTGTTCTTCCGCTCATTCACTCCCTCTCTCTGTTCTCTTCACCCTCTCTTTTGCTCAAGGTCATCTGCCATCTGCTTGGAAATCAGCCAACATCATCGCTTTGCACAAAAAATGTGCAAAAACAGATCCTAGCAACTACAGACCAATCAGCCTTCTCCAAATTATCAGCAAAGTCATGGAATCCATCTTTGCTTCGGATATGAAATCTTTCCTCTTCTCCAATGGCTTGATCTCTGATCATCAATTTGGTTTCAGACCTGGTCACTCTACTCTGGACATGCTGCTTCTGCTTTCTCAACAATGGATGGAGGTCCTCAATGCCAAACAGGAAATTAGAGCTGTCTCCCTTGACATATCACGTGCCTTCGATACGGTCTGGCACCGCACTCTGCTCACCAAACTCTCCTCCTTTGGTATCCATGGAAATCTCCACGCATGGCTGGCGGACTTCCTCTCTAGTCGTCGTCAACGTGTGGCCCTGAATGGGTTTCTCTCATCTCCTCTTCCTGTTCAGGCTGGAGTTCCCCAAGGCAGTGTTCTGGGCCCTGTGCTTTTTCTGGTCTTCATCAATGATCTCTCTGACTCTCTTGAAAATCCTCTCTATCTCTTTGCTGATGACTCTACTCTCTGTCGCTCCATTCCTCATCCCTCAGATCAGCAGTCTGCAGCCTCCTCACTCTTTGCAGACCTGGACAAAATCACAGACTGGGCAAACAAGTGGAACATGTCTTTCAATCCTGACAAATGTCACACTCTTACGATGTCTCTCCGAAAAGACAGACTGGACAACCCTCCCATCCACTTTCTGAATAATCCTCTCCAAGAAGTTCTGTCACTCAATCTTTTGGGTCTCACTATCTGCCATGATCTTTCCTGGGAAAACCACATTTCAAATCTGGCCTCCAAGCCAGTCGCTGACTGGGCATCCTCCGTCGTGCGAAGTCCTTCCTTGGCACACCTGAGCTCCTCACCACATACAAGGCTTTCATCCGCAGCTCAATGGAATACTGCTCTCCCCTCTGGGCTGGTGCTCCTGCCTCACACCTAGCTCGTCTTCACGCTGTTGAAACCAAAGCGATCAGAATCATTGGAATCTCCCGCGATGAAGCCAACGCCAATGGCCTTTCACTCTCACCGCAGGCAGGTTGGTGGTCTTTCCGTCTTCTACCGACTCCTCTCTGGCCTTGCCCCCCCCCCCCCCCGAGCTCTCTCCCCCAAATATTCCTACAGGTCACACAAGATCTGCCTGCAACCCTCTTCTGGTTAAACTGCCAAAATCAAGACTCTCTGCTCACCTTCACTCCTTCATTCCTCTTTTCTACCGCCTCTGGAACAAACTCCCTCACTCTCTTCAATCCCACTCCACCCTCCAGGTCTTTAAAACAGCTGTTCACCACCAACTCTTATCTTCCCCCATCCAAAACCTTGATCTTTTCTACCCTCGCTAATTTCACCCCAAATCCACTTTTTTGAAATACCAACTTCTGTCCTGGAAGTCCTTGTGTTTTATACTTCTCCCATCTCCCCCCCCCCCCCCCCCTTCCCACGCCGCCTCCCCCCAAGCCCTCTCCCTCCCACACATCTCCCTGCTCTCAAATGTTGTGTTTGTGTGCTTCCCCTTCTCTCCCCATCTTGTCTTCCGCTCCCTCTTTTTATATATTTTGTTTGTCTGTTTGATTTGTTTGTGAAATAAATGTTAGCTCTTTCACGAGCCTCGATTCTGTATACAAAAAAAAAAAAAAAATCACCTGGTCATTGGCATGTCCAAATATCAGCTGCCTGAGTTAATGGTCAGAAGAGAAAGGAAATTTGATTCATTAAATAAGTACTTCATTAATCCCTAATAATTAAATAACTCCTCAATTAATTGATTAATCAAAAAACAAAAAATACCGTTTTTGACAAAGGACTTGCTCACTATTGTGCCGAAATTTCAGCTTCCTAGCTCAAAGGATGGCTGAGAAATCGCCCGGACAAACAAACAAACAAACAACCAAGAAAACAAACAAGCAAGAAAACAAGAAAACAAACAAACAACCAGAGTGAAAACTGAGTACTCCCTTTCAGCGTGCGTCACTGCTGAGCCCCCTTCGGTGCCCGGCAATGACGATTTGCAATGCCTGGAGATGGCATAGGAAAGGTGCGGTGTACAATTAATCCATCATATTTCTTTCTGCGCACACATGCAAAAGTAATACGTCCACGAGTCGTGCTATCAGGTGAACTATGAATCAGGAGCAAATGCCATTCCGATTCCTTCAATGCCAACTCTACAAACAGAAAAGAACCTCTCACTCATATAACCAGAAAATCAAGGTCTTACGAGTGATTATAAAAATAGACTTTCTGTGTTATTAAAACTTATGGAGATATTTTGCAAATATCTATGGCTCGAGGCAAATTAGGTCTTTGGATTTCAAAACCAGAGTGAAATCTATGGCGCACCTTCTCAAATCCACGCGCTTTCCATCGAAAGAAAAGTTTAAAGATGGCAAAAAGTTCCACCAGGAATGACCCAATGTCACATTTTGACCCCTTTGATCCAAACTCCGAACTCACTGGGACATGAACCGGGTGTCAAATCCCAAAAGTCGTTACATATTTCATGCGTTCCCAACGTTGATTACAAATACCATACAAAGTTTCATTAAAATGTTGAGGAAGGTGCCCGTATTTGCATTTTTTGGTATTTGAATCTTTGACCCCAGCCCAGGGGGTGGGGTCAAAAGGTCAAATTTTCCACGTTTTTGCTACGTGGTGTTCATAACTACCAAAGCTTGGTGAATTTATGTACAACCGTTTAGGAGATGGAAACACGGACGGACAGAGCAGATTTAAATATCCACAAGTTTTTTTTTTCAAAAGGTGTGGGGATAACGAGACATTTTATGTGGTAAAAGATCAATCCTCATCCCCTATACATTTTCTTTAAGCAATAATGCAACACATAAGGTGTACGTTGAAGCAGAATTTTCTGTAAACTAGTACACCCACTTCCTCTGGGAGCGACAGGAAGTTATCCTGACCTGATGTTATTATCCTCTCTGGATAATGCCTCAAGAACATTGGGTTTCCTCCCTTTCAGTTTCGCGTTAAACAGCAGTAGCGACGGTTAAAAAAGGTAATCATGTGTTTGTGGTTTATAATATTTTTACTTCGGTTGGTGTGCCCCACAAAACGCCCTGATTTTTTTTGTGTGTGGGGGGGGGGGGGGGGGGGGGGAGGAATGAAGACGCTCATCTCCATCGTTTGACGCTTAGACCTCCGATTTGGCTGAGATTTGATTAGCAACGACCGAATGTATTGTGGTCAAAACTACACACAGACAGAAACCAGAATGCAACGGTTTTTGTTCCTGAAAGCTTGTAGCCACGAACCAGAGAAAAAGTTGGAGATATTGAGCTACGTTTCCAACATATGAATTGAGAAACAATTTAACACTCGTCAGAACACCATTTATAGGATCTTGGCAATGTAATGTATTTATTAGCAACATGTAATAAAATTATTTTCTGGGAAAAGTTAAAAAGGATAACTCCAACTAGTCAGGGCCCTTAGGGATATTTTGGGGCCGTTTGGTTCGAATTCTTCCAAAAGCACCAAATTTGGCCCAGATGTTGCCCATGCCATACTCTTTCGATTTTTGACGGGCGCCAAGACGGGCGCCCCCCCCCCCCCCGGGGGCCCCATATTGGCGAAATACTAAATGGCCACCACCCGGATTAGAGGAAAATCAGTTAAATAACCAAAAGGGTTGGAATCATGTATGATACCACTTTTCAGGGGTTTTCGAGGTCGAGGAATCCAATTATGATGTTATTTTGATGATTCGAGGTCAAGGTCAACCCTCAAGGTCATCTTAAAGGTCATTTTTGAGTCAAACATGTCGGTTTTTGAGTTTTTTGTCAAGATTTACGCGAGGTTCACCATTTTATGTTTCTGGGTTGGGTAATCGAACTCTGACCTTATTTTTGACAATTAGAGGAAATATTTACATGTCTATTTCCTAATTTTCAGGCATATGCAGTTCATCAGTCTAATTACAAAGGTACGGATTTTGATGTTTTATGAACTGTATGCCATATCCTTGTGTTTAATTTTTGTGCGATCATGATCCGGGTTCATGTATACATGATTGTATACATGTCATAAATATGACGTCATAGGTCATGTGACCTGGCGGCCATATTGGATTTTATGAAAACCTTAAAAATGGATCCCTGCCTTCATTTTTCGATCGATTCATTTTGAACTTTGACCACTTATAGTACACCATGTGATTGGATGCATATCCTAATTATGACGTCATAGGTCAGGTGACATGGCGGGATGGACCGGTATGTTCCCCGGATCATACCGCCCTTGGCGCCCGTCAAAAATCGAAAGAGTATGGCATGGGCAACATCTGCGCCAAATTTGATGCTTTTGGAAGAATTTGAACCAAAATATCCCTAAGGGCCCTGACTAAACTCAACAATACATTTCTACGTAAAAGTCTTTATTGATAGAGAGCTCTTTCACCTTCCTGCTGCCTAAACTTGAGGAACTTCTCGAGCATCACCCAAATATAGACAAGTGGAAGAGATTTAGAGTGCTCAAGGCTTGATTTGCTGTATACTTTCAAAAAGGATCTTGGGAAGGAAGTTACATCAGGAGGATATTCAACAGGGGGCAAGATCACATTATGTTCACAAGAATAAGGTTAGGCCAAGGTTGATCCAACCCATGCCCATTCGGTTAATTCTGTAAAATATCCTTCACTGGATATTGTATTTATTGGGTGTCTGACCAGAAGCTTTGAAGTTTATAGTCAGAGTTAGTTTCTAGGCCGACTACAAACTGTCGGATTGGTGCTTTGCAGGCAGGGTTGTGCATCAATAAATGTGCACCGTCCTTCACATGGACATTAAGCTGGGTGTCTTAGCTCCTTGTATTGGATAGTGGATGTTAAACATGTGAGAGAAAGTGAGAGAGAGTGAGAGCGAGAGCGAGTGAGAGAGGGTGTGAGAGAGCGAGAGTGAGAGAGAGAGAGAGAGAGAGAGTGAGAGAGTGAGAGAGTGTGAGAGAGCGAGAGCGAGAGTGAGAGAGTGTGAGAGAGCGAGAGTGAGAGAGTGTGAGAGAGCGAGAGTGACAGAGAGAGGGAGAGAGAGTGAGAGAGAGAGAGGGTGAGAGAGAGAGTGAGTGAGTGCGAGTGAGAGAGTGCGAGAGAGTGTGAGCGAGTGTGAGAGCGAGTGTGAGAGCGAGTGTGAGAGCGAGTGTGAGAGCGAGTGTGAGAGCGAGAGCGAGTGTGAGAGCGAGTGTGAGAGCGAGTGAGAGAGTGAGAGTGAGAGAGAGTGTGAGAGAGTGAGAGTGAGAGAGAGTGTGAGAGAGTGAGAGTGAGAGAGAGTGTGAGAGAGAGTGTGAGAGCGAGTGTGAGAGCGAGTGAGAGAGCGAGTGAGAGAGCGAGTGAGAGAGAGAGCGAGTGAGAGAGAGAGTGAGAGAGAGCAAGTGTGAGAGCGAGTGAGAGAGAGTGTGAGAGAGAGTGTGAGAGAGAGTGTGAGAGAGAGTGTGAGAGAGAGAGCGAGTGAGAGAGAGTGAGTGCGAGTGAGAGAGAGTGCGAGAGAGTGAGAGAGAGTGTGAGGGAGAGTGTGAGAGAGAGTGTGAGAGAGAGTGTGAGAGAGAGTGTGAGAGGGAGAGAGAGTGTGAGAGAGAGAGAGAGTGTGAGAGAGAGAGAGAGCGAGTGAGAGAGAGAGAGCGAGTGAGAGAGAGAGAGAGAGCGAGTGAGAGAGAGAGAGAGCGAGTGAGAGAGAGAGCGGGTGAGAGTGCGAGAGAGAGTGTGTGAGAGAGTGTGAGAGCGAGTGTCAGAGCGAGTGAGAGAGAGAGAGAGGGAGAGAGAGAATGTGTGAGAGTGAGTGAGAGCGAGTGTAAGAGCGCGTGTGAGAGCGAGTGTGAGAGCGAGTGTGAGAGCGAGTGTGAGAGCGAGTGTGAGAGCGAGTGTGAGAGCGAGTGTGAGAGCGAGTGAGAGAGCGAGTGAGAGAGAGTGAGAGGGACAGTGAGAGAGAGTGAGAGAGTGAGAGAGAGAGAGAGTGAGAGAGAGAGAGAGAGAGTGAGAGAGAGAGTGCGAGAGAGTGTGAGAGAGAGTGTGAGAGTGGGTGTGCGAGCGAGTGAGTGAGAGAGAGAGACAGTGAGAGCGACTGAGAGTGAGATATAGATTGGATTAGGCGATTCTGCAACATGTCATGGGAGGGAAGAGGGGGCTGTGGGTGGGAGTAGGTGCAGATATGCAATTGGCCTTTCAGATTCGGGGATGAACTTCGAATTTGGCCAGAAGATACCAGCACACAAAGGCCTACCATTTTTTTTAAAGTATGCCGAGTAGGGTTAAGTGGAAACAGTTCTGTTAATCTCCATAATGGTTTAATTTCAAGCCTAATTGCACCATGGAAGCGAATGAGTTACGCCACCTCGATTATAAACAATTTCTTACTGCAATATAATAACCAACTGGCACAGAATAATAAATAATCAATGATAATCATTAGAACTACGATGCTACATGCAGTACCAGCAGGGGAGTTGAAAAACAAGGGGGAAGTCATTGACCCCTGTGACCCCAGCGGATAATGAGGAAGCTTTGATGCAAGGAAAGTACCCAGGGGCTGCCACACAAGCCCATAGGCTCGTAGAGTGGGCTCAGAATCCTGAGGGCCGGCGTTCAAGGCAAAGTGCCACAGTGAGCGTATGGTCTAGAAGAAGCAGTGATGGGACCTCGAGGGCACCGCAGTGCACGGGTTGGCATAGTGGATCCAGGTGAGAGAGTCTTGAGAGCCAACATGCAACATGTGTAGGTGATCCACAAACTCCTGAAGAGAGATGGAAACACTGTCAAAGAACAATCACCACTTCGAGCCACAATTACCAAATGATTTGAGTCTGAAAGCTGGACGTCATTGTTCTTCTTTCAGTCCTTTTCGCTTGGCTCCGTTGTACCATTGCATCTCCCTCATTGCTCAACCCTCTCCGACTCTTCACCAATCGCAAACTGTCACTTTGCACGAATCTCTCCGACTCAACTGCCACTCTCTCCCACATAATCATCCCACATCCCACATCTCTGCCACCTATCACGTCCCCTATATTCTCTCCTGATCAAAAAGCACACTTGTCGGGCGGCATATTCAAGTGGCGGCGAGGGACTCAGCAGCTGGGCCTGGGCATGCAAATGCACGTTCAAATATTCAGTCAACCCCAGGGCTGGCAGTTTGTGCAGGTTCCGAAAAAAAAGAAACAGAATAATTCAACGGATAAAAAAAACAACAACACCACCTCCTTGCAATCTTGCACTTAGCTTGTATGGTCCAATGATGCAGTGTTACATTCTCAATAGAATTACTATACAACAAAAACAATACACGAAATTACCTAACCATATACACAACTAAAAAGTACAATTTGATGTGAATGCATCAATTAGAATTAGCCGCCACACACATTAGGTGAGAACCCACTGGTTTGATCTAATTTAAATGTCACATGAAAAATTAAAGGTCACATAGAGCGAGGGAGAGAGAGAGAGAGAGAGAGAGAGAGAGAGAGAGAGACACACACAGGGAGGGGGTAGAGAGAGAGGGGGGGAGGGAGAGAGAGGGAGAGAGGGGGAGAGAGAGAGAGGGAGGGAGAGAGAGGGAGAGAGAGGAGGGAGAAAGAGGGGAGAGAGAGGGGGGAGAGAGAGGAGGGGAGAGAAAGGAGGGGAGAGAGAGGAGGGGACAGAGAGGGGAGAGAGAGGAGGGGAGAGAGAGAGGGGAGCAAAAGAGAAAGAGAGAGAGGGGAGGAGAGATAGAGAGGGAGGGCGAGAGAGGGGAGAGAGAGAGGGAGAGAGAGAGGGGAGAGAGAAAGAGAAAGAGAAAGAGAAAGAGAAAGAGAAAGGGAAAGGGAAAGAGAGAGCGACAGATAAGTAAAAGATAGACAACGTCAGATGTCCCAAACTCGAGTTATGGTCTGAAAAATGATTCTCTCGGGGCACATAAACTTTGACCTAAATCCAAGATTGAATCGGTTTGTCTTTGTGTTATAGTCCATACATGTGTCACGTATGCTTGAAATGTCTCGAGTGGTACACAAGTTATTGCAGGAACAGATTTTCAATTAAAAGGCACTTGACCTTAGACCTTTGACCTTTTGAACTCAAAACTTTGTCAGCTCATCGTCGTATTACAGCCAATGGTTATGGCAAGGTTGGTCAGAATAATCAGCAGTTCATAGGTCAACTCAGTAACGAAAATGTGCTACTTTTACTGAAAGGTCACATGATGACCTTTGACCCCAAAATCTAATCAGTTCATATTTGTGTCATAATACACATTACTACCAGGTTTGGTAAAAGAAAAATCCTTCGTCGTTCATAAGTTTTCATGGTAACAAAATGATCACGCACGGACGGACGGACAACTCAAAAACGTAACTGCCGAACCGGAGACGTCAAAACAAAATCACAATTTTCAGAACAATTTTAGGCCTCTCCTTGGCTTCAGAGCTCAACACTAGCATGTGATGGTTCATGTCCAGTAACGGTACTTTGCATACAGAAGCAGCATTCCGTCCCGTTCTGTGGACCCTTACACATTGTAATATCTTTGGGGAATTCCATGTAAGGGATTTTAACAGAGCGCAACTCGGCAGTGAACCGTTACTGAAGAATGGCACTTGGGCCTACAAGAAGCAAAAAACACCCTCCAACCAAATACAATCAATTCATACTCTCGCTGCAATCAAAGCTTCATTTGCGACACATAATGGAGGATTTACAATGTAGGTGGACAAGAGCACAGTGACTGATGCGGAATAAACTGAACCTCATTGGGGTCTGGTAGATTTTCATTCAGAAATGAAATTTTGGAAACCTTTGCAAAAAGGAGTCATTTCGCACCTTCACACAACATACGCGGTTTCTTTAATAAAGATCGATACATTTCCTGAAGGTTACTTGTTACCCGTATGTCTTTAGGTAGTAAATTCGGTACATTTCTTAAAGGTTATTAATCAACTGGATTTTATAAGTAAAACATTCAATAAAGTCCCTAAAGGATATTTATTACCTGGGTGCTTCAGGTAAAAAAAAAAAAATCGATAATATCCTAAAGGTCATTTACACCTCGAAGGGGTTTGGGTAAAAATGTTGATACATTTCCTGAAAGTTATTTATTACCTGGTGGCAGATGGCCTAGAATCTAGATGTATGCACACAGTCCCCTCAAAGCTGTCTAGCCTGGGTTTGAATCCCGACAGCTAAAAACTGCCATTGCAGTGTTTCCCATGATGAATGGACAATAGAGGAGTTGGTAAACGTTTTAAAGATTCTACAGGTGAAGAGTAGGCGAGCTATCGCCACTACCCTGAACAAATTACAAATTCCTGCCCAAATCAGCAGAGGGCATTGCACCAGAGGCACAGCCGTTCCCTGAGCTGATGAAGCTACCCCGCAGTCTTGTGCTGCATACAATAAAAGAATACCCGGTGGGTTTCAGGTAAACATTGGATACATTTCCCGAAACGTAAATACTTGGGGTTTTCAGCTAGAAAATCTGATAGTGCGAGGTTCCAGCAAAGGGCGAGGAGTGCAGACAGCTGGCTGAGGAGAGTGCGGAGTGCCAACCGCAGGAAGAATAGCAGAACCGCACGCCCCTGGGTCACATCAGGCACCCTAATCCTTCAAGAGAAGCCATCATCTTCACATCCCCATCAGTCCTCCTGTATTCTGAATACGAGTGTGTGAACAAGACCTGAGACCAAGACAGATGATCAGTCTGTCTGTGTTAGCTAAGCGATCCATCACATGCACCATCTCGGCCCCACATTTACATTTGTATAAAAGTTATTTGTAATTCTGTGGTGTAATTGTTTGAGCATCCGCTCTGAGTCTGGGCGGTCAGTGGTTCAAACCCAGGCCGAGTCATACCAAAGACTTCAAAATGGTACATGCTGCTTCCTTGCTTGAGGCCCAGCATTCAAAAAGGATACATCATGGACAAAATGCTAGGAAGGCAATGGCAAACCACCTAGGAAACGCCATGCCAAGAAACTGCTGCGGCAGCATCAACACTCTGTAAAGAGTATGGTACATCAAATCGTATCAAATAGTTCCCGTGCCCCCATGATTATTTATTAAACACGTTCTTTTTAAAAATATAATCGGTGCTGTCATTTTGAGCCGCAGATTCGGCCTCCAGCATAATTAAACTATCATTGAAGCTAATGCCCACCGAGCTTCAGCGTGCGGAACGTGTAAGAGATAACGCCTCTCTGGCATCATGGGAGTTTATACCTGCCTGTCTTGGGTTACCTATTCGGGAGACGAGGTACTGTTACAACATATTTCCTAAAGGTTGGGCGTCAACTGTGAGTTTGAAGTAAAACCATCAATAAACTTCCTAAAAGTTACATATAGCCAGGTAGTTTTCAGGTATAAAGTTAGATACATTTGAGAAAGATCAGTTATTACCTAGGAATTTAAGGTGGAATATTCAATACGTTTCCCAAAAGTTATTTATTACCTGGGAATTTTCAGCTAGAAAGTTTGATGGATTTCCAAAGATTATTCATTTCATGGGAGTGTCAGGTAAAACTAGAGCAATGCGACTATGTCGCCAATATGTCTCCGCGTAGTCTCTGGCCATGACAACAGGTAGATGCCCTTGTTGACTGTCCTAAAAATAAACAAGTTTGATTTAAATCCCTTCAGCTGTTTTCAAGTATCACATTTTCACCAGCCATGACAGGTTTCACATCGATCAGTGAAGTGGTTTCAGAGAAGGGAATTTTTTTAATTATCGGCTTTCAAAGTAATATGGCTGAGACACCCCGTGATATATGACATATGACCTTAAAAAATGTACACTCTGCATATGTATGGGTTGGGGATCACGCTTGTGAAGTTTCGTGTTGATTGGAAAAGGTTCATTTTTCTATTCAAGATGGCTGCCAAACGACGTGGCCGACGACATCATCATTTTCAAACTATATGCAACAATGGTTATATATTGGTAAAATTTTGCATCGAAAGGGTAAGCGTTTTCAGAGATATAATTATTTAATATTTCCCTTCAATCCAATATGGATGCCACACCATGTGAACAATGACGTTTTCGTGATCATCTTTTAATCGCCATGCCTAGTCAATGACACACGTAAGGTTTCGAGTCAATCGATTTGGTGGTTTGGGAGAAGATGTTTTTTTTAATGTTTGAGGTTAAATCCAATATGGTGGCAAACCACGTGGCCCATGAAGTAATCAATTCAATATTTCAATACAAATGGGTCATAGATCATGTGCATACAATTTCAGATTTTTAGGATAAGGAATTCGATTAAAACATTTTTGGCTGGTATACCACTTCACCTATGATGTCATCATTATCATGCTTTTGCTACACATTGAGAGTACTTTATAATGCAGCAAGTGTCAAATTTTTCCATTCAGTGGTTTCTGAGAAATATTTTTTTAATTATTTGCGTTTAATCCAGGATGGCTGCCATACTACATGACCTATGACGTCACAATTATCATAAAAACATTCTGGACAGGTGTCTCTCCTACCCTGAAAGTTTCGTCTCAATCGAACATGCGGTTGCTGAGAAAAACGAGGTTTAGCCCGTATGGACGGACGGACAACCCAAAAACAATGCCTCCGGCCACCTTCGGGGATGTGGGCATAAAAAAAATTGATACATTTCCTAAAATATTACCAAGTAGTTTCAGGTGGAACATTCGATATGTCTGAAAGGTTATACCTGAGGCTTAGAGGATCAAGTAAGCTAATGCCCTGACAGGATGGTGAAGTAGCGTACTTACCTTTGAGGTGTCGTTTGGATTGGATTCCCAACCCAACGACAAGACTGTCGGATTGGTCCTCGGCAGGAAGGATGTTGCATCCCAAAGTATGTCGTCGCACCGTCTGTTAGCTTTAGTACGTGAACGTTAAAGTCGGTTGCTTAGTGGACGGTACCCTGAACAAACTAAAAATTCCTGACATAACTAGTCAAATGTCAGGTCTGGTCAGCTGGTGCTTGAAAGACTTGGGCCATAAATATTCCTTGGCCAACCCTACAAGAACGGGGGAATAATTGTGGCAAATTAAAAACAGAAGAAGAAAAAATGAGTAAAATAAACATGGAATTTCTATTTTATGAGCACTTTTTACTTTGATTAAAAGTGGGCCTTCATGTTGTATAATGCTTACGACAGTACACTCAAATAAACCCGAAGTATTTATTATTATTATTATTTTTTTTTTTTTTATTTTTTTTTTTACACAGTGCATTAGTAGTCTATCAGTTCCTGTTATAAATAACAAAACATTATCAAATTGTAATATAATTTCGAAGAATAATCGCTGGATCTGACGATAACACGTGGAAAGTCCCAAACTTTCAATTCCAATTATCTCTGCCCGTTTTGGATTCAAGGTTCCCTAAAACCATCCATCTGTTACAGGTGGGCATACACTGTTGAGCTGTGGCTTAACGGCTGTGGCGCACTGCGGCTTAGCGGTTAGGGTGCCGGCTTGGGATCCCAGGATCCTGGGTTTGAATCCCGGTCGATCGTTGAATTAACGCCAGGGGGGTTGACTCAGCCTGTCATCCTTCCGAGGTTGGCAAATAGAGTACCAGCTCACTGGCAATTCCCTGTGTCGCAAGAAGCAACGAAGAGGGTTGGCGGCAGGAAGGGCATCCGGCCATAAAACATTGCTTCAAAAAGGGGACCACGGTGCCCAAAAAAGGCAACCCCTGCTCTGCAGGGAAAAATGGCCTCTAAAGGTGGTTCATACAATGTTGAGCATTTACACAAATCACTGGGTAAAACACTTGGCAGAAGAAGAAAAAAAAATCATTTGGCTTTTTTAATATAAATTAGTCTGATGTGGATGTGGTGCAGGCATTATGGGCCGAATGGCCTCCTCCTGCGTCTAAATTCCTTGTGCAAGACATCATGAGGGAGAGCACTGTGCCAGTGTACTCCTTTCTATATAACGATTAACCATGGGCATATGAATATGAGCAAGCAGTCGAGATGGCACACGGGGCATCCTGAATGCCAACCACACCCCCAATCACACAGCCCGACAGACAACTTGGATGGTCGAATTGTTTGGGCCAAACAAAATATTTGGCTATGATAAGTAGACAGATGGACATCAGATCACAATTTGCACAACGGTCCCATAATATGCCTTACGATCAATCTGAAGTATCCTCGTCCATTTGTCACTTATCTTTCCCCATAGTTATGTCATCAGTGACTCGTGATTGGAGAGAAACCACAATTTTAAAACTAGAAGGGTGCACGGTAGAGCACACACCTCCGCCATGCAATGCCTGATCCAGTGGAACATATCAGGCCCAAAAAGATATTATACTGTACAAACATGACACATTCACTGCTCAAAGCCTGGGACCTTTAATGCCATTACATTATAGATGTACGAGTACAATACTTGGGCTGTTACCCCTCGTTTTGGCCCCATCTCTCAATGGTGAAGAATCACCAAAAATAAAAAATCTTGTATCTGGATTCAAATCTTCACCAAAAGCTAATCATTTCAGCTTTGTCACACACCCAACCTGTCTACCAAATTTCATCCGAATCCATCCACAACTTTGATATCCTGCCCACAAACAGACACACGGGGGTTAAACATAACCAGCATCCACCTTCGGTGGAGGAGGTAATAAAGTTATACAGGCCTATTTATTGAAGCATCAGTCTTGGTCATGTGTTGCTCTTTCAATTCTTCATCAGGAAAACAAAATTAGCTCAAAATACAGAACATGCCACAAAAATCACTATAACCGGATGGCACCACCTAACATCAAGGGTGACAAAATGACACGTTGAAAGGCAATCTGTAGAGGGCAGGGCCAAAAACCAAAATACAGTGCGACAGAAACATCAAAGTGATATGAATGTTTGAGCAACATTATGTCAACGCCTAGAACTGGTGCAAGTCATTCATTTCCCTTGTGATTGTGACGACACGGATCATTGGCCTACCAGAAAAAAGCTCCACTGTTCGTGATGCTGTTCTTTGCAACTGGCTCAGTTTTTCAAGCTGGGACAGCATTCAAACGTCAATTCTGTATGAAGGAAGGTATTGGAAAAAGGAAATTCTCTGAAAAACCCCACAAATTATGAGAAATGATATGGAGCGAAGGTACGGCCCAAGAAGGCGGACCAAGGTCAGCTGCACGCCATCCGAACACCAAAGGAGATAGAGAATGCGTGGCGTAGCAGTGACGATGAATCTGCCTTTCATATCCACACCTTACACGAACAAGTGAAGATGCATACGTTGCTCCAAGGGGTTTTGTGTTCATAAGCAGAAGTTCAGATTATCGCTCGGAAAATCCCCGGCATCGTCCCTGAAACTTTCCTCGCAATCAGAAACGTATGTGGTGTACTGTTCACAAAGGTTCAAATGCTGTTTCCTTTGAAGAATGTTTATGTCAGACAATACAGGGGCACATTCCATCCACAGTCACAACACTTCTATGGTCACATGATCTCTCGACTTGGTGACATTTAATGGCTGCGTGACATCTCCTGATCTAACAACCACCTGCCACCCCCAGATTACCTAATGTGGGACTATTTGAAAGTGTGTAATGATATAGACCTCATCTGTTCGAGGAACTAGAGGATACCGTTGGTGTAAAGCAAGTGATGGTTAACAAATCCATGATTTATGTGTTCAAGTAACCCACTCCTGCTTAAAACAAAATCCAGGCTAACTACACACCTCGTTTTGTTCATCATTTTCACATATCAAGATTGTGCTATTATCCTACTACTCACTCTAGGATTCAACCAGTGGGTACACCACCATCTCATGTCACACAGATCCCCCACCCAAAGCCTATTTTTTTAAATCCCCATTAACCCGAACAACCCTTTTACGTCCAAGGTTATAGGGTCGACTCTTCGCTTCTCCTGCTCAACAATACCTTCCTTTGTTTCCAAAAGTTGATGTGACCATACTGTCAGGTCATACCCTCGGTCACCTTGCTCTTCCATGAGCCTTGGTGTGTTGAGTGTGCATGGTGTGTGTGTGTGTGTGTATGTGTGTGTGTGTGTGTGTGTGTGTGTGTGTGTGTGTGTGTGTGTGTGTGTGTGTGTGTGTGTGTGTGTGTGTGTGTGTGTGTGTGTGTGTGTGTGTGTACCTGTACACGTGTCTGTGTGATTTAAACAGGTTTGCATTCCTAGCATTGCTTGAGAAGTCATTTGGCATATCGTCTTCTTTTTACAGTGTAGCCCATAGGGCAAAGCCGCCGAGAACAGTGTTTGTCTGTCCGTATGTATGTATGTATGTATTATGTATGTCCCCTTGATGTACACCAATCAGATATGAGGATCTGGTCACATGACAGGGGTGATGTGATGTCATTACGGCGGTACGACGGCTGACTCCACACACCGCCATTTTGATTCCTATGCAGTTCAGGCCGGACGTATCGTTGAACCTGTCATGTATCACAATCTGCATGCTCTACCTTATGCTTTTCAGTGTGAAACACAAACACGTGAAACGCATGAAGTAAAACATGTGAAAATAAGGACATTTTATATAACACTCGATTGTTATCTTTGCTGTGGTAGTTGTTGGTGTTGTTTGTGGGTTCTGTGTAGTTTTATATAATTTTATATTGCTTCGCAAAATATCACTACTGTATATATAATTTCATATGCTGTTCCGTGTCCTTCTAAAGGGTTTCTACCGTCGTAAAATAATAAATGTTTCCGTTCAAACTGTGTGAATTAAACATACATTAGTACTTCTTAGTCTTCTTCAAACTCGCAAAGAGGCTTTTAGAATCTGGCAAATTCATGATTAAACAAACGATTTTTTACGGCGTAGATGTTTGGTTCCTGTGTTTACAGCATTTGTCTCTCCGTATGTATGTATGTATGTATGTATGTATGTATGTATGTATGTATGTATGTATGTCCCTCACATATTTATCCGACGTATTTGGTGAGTTTTATAGCCGACAATTTCGCTTCTGAAAGGTAGAATGTAATGCCTTTTGGCTTTGCAGTTATGTTTCTTTCAACACACTTTAGGGAATGTTCATATATTACGTCATATACCTGGTTGGGGCAAATTATCACACTTGATTGGGGGGAAACTGAAATTATGACAACAGGGTTGGGGGGGGGGGGCGATGGGGTGGTGCATGCCCCCTAGATCATATATAATTAAAACTTTGATCAAGGGCTCTTCAAACATTGAAGCATTTCTTATGACTGCGTCCAACCACCCTAAGCCTGGTGTTGTCTTAACGGTTAGAGTGGAGGGTTTGGGTTCCTTGGGTCCTAAGTTCAAATCCCGGTCAGCTGTTGAATTAACACCAGGTGGGGTTGACTCAGCCTGTCATCCTTCCAAGGTCGGAAAAACGAGTACCAACTCACTGGGTCCTCTCTCAAGGAGGTTGGTGGCAGGATTTGCACTACGGCCGCCGTAAAACACCTCATTCCGTAACGCACACAGTGGTGTGTGTCGGGATGGTGCTGAGGTCAATTTGATGGTGTTGACTAACTGACCAACATATAGAATAAACCAGTGTCTAAATGCAATCTCTTCATTTCAATGGTGACAGACAGCTTAGTCTTAGAGTACTTTAAACTAATTTAATACTTACATTATTTGCTAACTGGTATCTCCACCCAGGTCATACTATCCTCTTCAACTAAAGTATCAAACAAGCCCGGCTACGCCGCTGTTAGACTTTCAGTCTTGTTTTCTTTAAACCTATACCGAAGATGTGAGACAAGATGTGCAATAGTTTAAAATTGCAAGTCCTTGACGATGACAGTATTTGTGCAACAATCCATCAAATTTGGAAAATACACAAGTAAAACATTTGCATAGACAGCTTCAATGTTCCTATCTGATCACTTGTGTAATCTGGGGTTTCATGGCAACTTTGAGCGTTATCAATCTTTAACATCACATCATGCCAATCTTGTTAGCATTACTGAAACTAGGGCATGCCCGTACTATATATAAGCTAGGACGTGCCCGTACGTGGGTGCCCGTTCCTTGCCAAAAAAAAAAAAAAAAAAAAATTTGTGTAGGGGTGTGTGTGTGTAAACATCCTAGGGCGTGCCCGTACGTGGGTGCAAAAAAACATGCGTGCAAACAACAACAACAAAAAACTTTGAAACCACGTGGCAGTAACGACCACAGAACCCCCCCCCCCCTCTATTTACATGAATGGTTTGGTCCATTCGCAACGACCACAGAACCCCCCCCCCCCCCTCTATTTACATGCAATGGTTTGGTCCAAAGCGAACGGTTTGGTCCATTCGATGTGATTCGATGATTCGATGTGAATGGTTTGGTCCATTCGCAACGACCACAGAACCCCCCCCTCTATTTACATGAATGGTTTGGTCCATTCGCAAAGCCAAAGCGAACGACCACAGAACCCCCCCCCTCTATTTACATGAATGGTTTGGTCCATTCGCAAAGCCAAAGCGAACGACCACAGAACCCCCCCCCCCCCTCTATTTACATGAATGGTTTGGTCCATTCGCAACGCCAAAGCGAACGGCGAACGGCTAAATCGCCATAGCTCGGTAAGTACTTGTCCGATTAATTTCAAACCTTGAAAAGGCACATCCTCGGGTCCCCAGCAATATACCTGGCAAGTTTCAAGTATACACAAAGAATTAAGTTAAGCACCCCTACACAACGAATTAAGGTAAGCACCCCCTAATATATATTCTTTGTGTATATGTATACATTGGCATATATTCTAAGGTATGTGAGATCAAATAATGATTGGTATGACATTAGCAATTATCCATTGATGAAATTGAGTGATCAAAGTGAAAAAAAGTGATTGGTTGAGTCAGTGATCCGATCACGTGGGTCCTACACACGTTATTGACGCAAAGATCGCTAGAGGTCTTCTCAGAACAATGACTGTACGTAAGAAAACATAAACGTCATCCACACTGTCCGTGATGGACCTATAGCTCCATACTTAAATTGAGGTGAAAATATGCCTAAAATTCCCAAAAAATTTCACCTTAAATTATTCAGAATAAAATATTGAAAACGGCATGATTGTTATGTTTTTATGTGACCATAATATCACTTCTCCAGAAAATATAGCAATATCATGGGTATATTACACTGTTTTGACGACAACAAACTTGTAATGTGCGAGGTTGTAAAAAAACGGGGGGGGTGCTTAACTTAATTCTTTGTGTATATATCGGACCGGTAGTTGTCGAGAAACAGCGGTCACAGACAAACAAACAAACGTACAAACGTACAAACAAACAGAGATTACTGGAATTATAGATAGATGAATGAAGCAATATGTATGGCCAGCCCACTCATAGGCCGGATCTGCATCCACACCTTATGCAACATCTAAATGGCTTGTTCTTGTCACCTACCCAACATGTCCACCAAGTTTCATCCGAATCCATCCATAACTTTTTGAGACATCATGCTTACAGACGGTCAAACAGGGGTGACTACATAACCTCTGTCCACCTTTGGTGGTGGAGGAAATAAATAATTTCCTCGAGAAGCGTGAAGCTGAACGTTTACCACAAAGGAAAAAAAAATAAATAGAGGTGTTCATTCTGTTCTCATTCTCAGAACATTCTGTTCTCCCTCGATCCTGTATACAAAAAAAAACAAAATTAAGGAGCATGGCATGATACAAAACTTCAGGTATACCAAAAATGAGTGAACATTACTTCGGGACAATCGGCAAATGTAAAAATAAAAATTCGAAACTTGCCATGTTGTGTGAAAATAAATAAAACACCAGCTTTCAGCATCGAGTTCTGATAACCAAACAAGACACGTGGAGTCAGGGTACACAACATTTCAAAGCCTGCGGGGACATCAGCATCAATCCTCTGTACATTATGCAACATAAACCTTCCATTCCCTTTAGTTTCAATTCTGTTCTCCCAAACCCCAAACCAAACCAAATCAATGAATCCCTTGTTAGTCCAACCACCGAATAACCAAAGGCAAAAAGTGCACCAAATCTGGCAGATTACCCTGGGATAGCTCTCGGATAGACTTGGTTTTATTAACGAGCATTCATATGGATGTCATGCCCTGCACGCAAGCGGCAGCCGACCGAAACACAGATTCATGCTCGGTCGTGTGTGCAGTTAGCTTCTTACAATAACACAGAAAAAGGATACTTAGGAATCAGTTGCCCAGCACTGTGCCAGATACATCACAGATATGCTGACAAGTGCGTGGCAAAACGGCTCGAAAAGTGCAGAGATGGAATGGATAAATCACAGGCAAAGGAATACAGAAAGAGGAACAACGATGACAAACATTTTTTTATAAAGGAGTTAACGTCCTCATTTTTTAATCACACAGTCAATACATTGGCTATTTTTTTTGGTCAATATCCAGCATAATTTACCCTATAGGCAATGGATTTGTACCATGGCCACAATTACAGTGAAAAGACGAATCAATCGAGCGGCACGTTTGTTGTATCATTTATGAGGTGTGGTTGGTTGTTCGCTAATGCAGTGTCCCAGCAGGTGAGAGTTTGGTTGGCCAGAGTGCCTCTACCATGAGAAAAGGCATTGTGAGAGCTTCGTCCAACGAGCAAGTTCCAGCAGATAAGACAGCCCACTTAACATCTCTTCTGAACTGTGTATCCTTCCGACTTACCTTAGTTACGGAAGGTGGACGCAGGTGATGTAATCAGCCTTGTTTATCTGGAAGCAGGGAATCTCAAAAAGTTATGGACACATTCGGATGAAACTTGGTGGAGAGGTTGGGTATGCGACAAGGATGAATTGATTAGATTTTGGTG
Source organism: Myxine glutinosa (assembly GCF_964187855.1). NCBI lineage: Eukaryota > Metazoa > Chordata > Myxini > Myxiniformes > Myxinidae > Myxine > Myxine glutinosa. The sequence goes on from NC_136267.1 coordinate 30,987,135, forward strand.
AAGAACCGAATCCGGATATGAGAATTTGAGAGATTCTTCACCATTGAGAGGTAAGGCCAAAAACGATACACAGCACAATATCTCCAAAAGTTATGGATGCATTCAAACTAAACTTTGTGGATGAGTTGGGTCGGTGAAAAGATCAACCAGATATAGATTTTGGTTCAGGTCTGGATACAGATCCGGGCTATCAGTGGGATACAAAACATAAAATGTTCAGCCTGGCACAGATATGCGCTCCACCGAGTGCAGCTCTAGTTTTAAACATGTGACCCATGTCCAATCCTACAGAAACACCTGGATATATCTTGCCTGCTGTCATACTTTTCCTTGCAAGCCTTAAAGGGCTGCCACTAAAACCACCATGTTCAACATTTTTACCACATGATTACCTTTTTTGTTCCCTTTTGGTTGTGTTGCATGACCAGCCTCGTTTAATTTGTCGATGCTTATACCAAAATTAAGGCCAAACATACACACACACACACATATATATATATATATATATATATATATATATATATATATATCTATAATTCCAGTAATCTCTGTCTGTCTGTCTGTACGTTTGTTTGTTTGTCTGTGACCGCTGTTTCTCGACAACCACGGGTCCGATATACTTTTAACTTGCCAGGTATATTGCTGGGGACCCGAGGATGTGCCTTTTCAAGGTTTCATATTAATCGGACAATTACTTACCGAGCTATGTCCAAAAAACGATTCAACCAATCAGAGAGCAGCGAACGATCGCGTGTGCCGAACGTGGCGGACACACTCTGCCTCGGATGGCACATTTGAGAGCGTATTCATTTATTTCACGTTTGCAAACTATGTTGGCGTTAAACGATGTTTTAAAACTAATAAAAACGAATTTGCGATTCATTCGCTTTCCTGCGCGTTTGTGTACGCGATGGCGATTTCTTTACCAAACTCCGGAAGCCGTTCGCTTTGGACCGAACCATTTCATGTAAATAGAGGGGGGGGGATTGTCACCACTCGCAAGCCGTTCGCTTTGGACCAAACCATTTCATGTAAATAGAGGGGGGGGATATAATTTTAGATATATATATATAGTACGGGCATGCCCTAGTATATATAAAGCAGTAAAGTATGTTTGTTTGTTTGTCCTCTTATAACTCGAGAACTACTCATCGCAGAGAAAAACCAAAGGCATATTCGGAATCAGTACATCTCAGAGCAACTACAGCACACCTTAAATTTTAAAAAACTTCGGGTTTTAAAATTAGCGTATTAGCGCAAAGCGCTAGCAGAAGAGGGAGGGAATCGAAGGGAGGGAGCGCAGCGCTCCCTCTAGCGCTTCGCAGCGCCAGCGCTTCTGTTAGCGTAATGGTGCACAGGCGGTTCTCACTCTTGCGCATGCGCAAATGCGCTGTTCCGATGCTTCATGTTCCTGCAAAGACTTTGGCGCATGCGCAAATGACGACACATGGGCCACTGTATGTTCGTTTAATACGTACGTGCTTTGATGGGCGGGGCGTATGGCGTTCATGAAATGGTCGAATGCGGAAGTGCTTGAAGCCGTTGCGAGCGACTCGCACGATCTCTTGTCATGGTCCACAGGATTATCACAGAGACGTGCAGCTTCCAGCATTACGAGATATGATCGAGACCTAACTTTTGAGACCAGTCCCAGCCTTCTAGGCCCCGTGGTTGGTTCAGACGACCCCGACAAAGGACGTGTTGGATTTTATCGCGAGCCGATTCGAGCGCCGATGTGCCGGCGAACAAAACCAGTCATATCCATTTAACGCGTGGTTCGATTTTTACAAAATAAACTTTTTCTTGAAGGGCTGAACCGTGCGCTCACAAAGATACCGAGTTTGACCCTGGGAGAGCCATTTTGCGCCGGCAAAGGCGCCTTGTTTTCCGTGATGACCATGTCGTGCTGCATAGATAACAATAAATTATAATATATTACCGGCGGCGTGTTCCGTGACGTCACGGCTCACTTAATTGCAATTATCTCTGGGATTCCTTGGCCGAATCGTACCAACTTCTATATATATAAAGCAGTAAAGTATGTTTGTTTGTCCTCTTCTAACTCGAGAACTACTCATCGCAGAGAAAAACCAAAGGCATATTCGGATTCAGTACGTCTCAGAGCAACTACAACACACCTTAAATTTTTTTAAACTTCGGGTTTTAAAATTAGCGTATTAGCGCAGAAACGCTAGCAGAAGAGGGAGGGAATCGAAGGGAGGGAGCGCAGCGCTCCCTCTAGCGCTTCGCAGCGCCAGCGCTTCGCAGCGCTTCTGTAAGCGTAATTAGCCTATTTCGGAACGTTAATTTTTCAACTTCATTATTCGGAATCAGTACATCCCAGAGAAACTTCGTAATGTTAATTTTTCAACTTCATCCGATTGACATGGGACCAACGGCATGTGACAGAGAGTGAAACATACATGCTACATTTATTTGACGACAATGAGTTCCGACTTCTGGGTTCGTGACGCCAACCCTGTTAGGCGCCTCTTGCGGCACACAGGGAATTACCAGTGAACTGGTACTGAATTTGCCGACCTCGGTAGGATGACAGGCTGAGTCAACCCCCCTGGTGTTAAGGGGGAGGAGGAGGGGAGCGGGAAGAGGAGGGGAGGGGAACGGGGGGGGGGGAGGGGAATGGGGGAGGGGTGAGGGGGAAGGGGGGGGGGAGGGGATACCAGTAGAGATGGGAGACCAGTCCAGATGAGTGATGGCTGCTTGCAGACTGTGCCAGTTGGCCTGAGTGAAATGCCAGACTCGTCGACGCTGAGGAGGCTCTCTGAGAATGGTCAGAGAGATGTCCACTTTAACAAGCACATGATCAGATGAGCCGATTGGAGCAGAAGAAGAGCAGCAGACATTTTTAGGGAAGTTAGTCATAACCATTTCATGTCTTTCAATGACATTCATGTCTTTCAATCCTGACAAATCTCACACTCTTACGATGTCTCTCTGAAAAGACCGACTGGACAACAACACTCCCATCTACTTTCTGAATAATCCTCTCCAAGAAGTTCTGTCACTCAAGCTTTTGGGTCTCACTATCTGCCATGATCTTTCCTGGGAAAACCACATTTCCAAGCTGGCCTCCAAAGCCAGTCGCTGACTGGGCATCCTCCGTCGTGCGAAGTCCTTCCTTGGCACACCTGAGCTCCTCACCACATACAAGGCTTTCATCCACAGCTCAATGGAGTACTGCTCTCCCCTCTGGGCTGGTGCTCCTGCCTCACACCTAGCTCGTCTTCACGCCGTTGAAACCAAAGCGTTCAGAATCATTGGAATCTCCCGCGATGACGCTATCTTCGAGGGCCTTTCACTTAATCACCGCAGGCAGGTTGATGGTCTTTCCGTCTTCTACCGACTCCTCTCCGGCCTTGCTCCCCCAGCTCTCTCTGGGCTCTGTCCCCCAAATATTCCTGCAGGTCGCACAAGATCTGCCTGCAACCCTCTTATGGTTAAACTGCCAAAATCAAGACTCTCTGCTCACCTTCACACCTTCATTCCTCTTTTCTCCCGCCTCTGGAACAAACTCCCTCACTCTCTTCAATCCCACTCCTCCCTCCAGGTCTTTAAAACGGCTGTTCACCACCATCTCTTATCTTCCCCAATCCAAAACCTTGATCTTTTCTACCCCCGCTAATTTCACCTCAAATCCACTTTTTTGAGGTGACTTTTGACTTCTTTCCTGGAAGTCCTTGGTGTCCTTGCGTTTTATACCTATCCTGCCTCCCCCCAGGCCCTCTCCCTCCAAAAACATCTCCCGATGTCCCTGCTCTCAAATGTTGTGTTTGTGTGCTTCCTCCCCTTCTCTCCCCATGTTGTCGACCGCTCCCCTTTTTATATACTTTGTTTGCTTGTTTGTTTGATTTGTTTGTTTGATAAATGTTAGCTCTTTCACGAGCCTCGACTCTGTACACAAAAAAAACCAAAAAAAAAAAACCCAAGTCCAGAAGAGAAGATGCTCCGTTGACTGAGATCCGGGTCGGGAAATTGACAGATTGTGTCAGTTCCAGTGAGTCGCAGAAGTCCTTTGCTGAGGTGTCATGACTAGTGAGAGAGGAACCCACACCCAGCCAACTGGCATGGTGACAATTGAAATCACCACATATGAGGAAGAGAGAGTTGGGATGGGTAGATAGAAGTTGGTCCATATTATCAGACAGCGAGATGTAGATGGAGTCATAACTGTTTGGTGGACGGTACAACACACATATGAACAAGAGGTGGGAGTGAAGGGGAAGCCGTAGCCTATCGGTATTCCTGGGGGTGAGGTGGAGAGAGGGCAGTGCAGGACGAGTGAGGAAGAGTTTTTTTATAAAGATAGCAACCCCACCTCCAGGACGAGGCTCAGGTCTATCATACCGGAGGAGGGAGTAACCTGGGAGAGACACCAAGGAATCAGAGACATCATGAAGGAGGAAAGTTTCTGTTAAGCAAATCACGTCTGGTTTGTCAGAAGCAACCTGTATGGAGAGATCAGTCAAGTTTGAGCGAAGGCCCCAGATGTTTGAGGTCCATACCGTTAATGAAGAGGAAGGGGGAGCATCGGATACAGAACGGGGGGGGGCGGGGGGAGGGGTAGGGTAAGATGTGGTAGAGGAGGAAGAGGTAGGGAGAGCTGTTGAAGGTGTGTCAGAGATTTCAGAATAGCTTGGAGAAAGGGAAGAATGGGGCAGACAAAAGGTTTGATGGTGATTAGGTGAGGCACAGTGAGGTGTTATTTGTGGAGGGGGAAAAGCGAGGCAGAAGGTTGGGGGAGATGAAGGTGAAAGTTGGAAGCGGGAAGAAGCGGGGAGGACGCTTTGAGGAGGAGGGGTGAGAGGGGAGTCTAGGAGGGGAGGGGCGAGGGAGCGTCTCAGAGGGGAGGGGTGTGGGGGGAGTTTAGGAGGGAAGGGGCAAGGGGGGAGATTTGAAAGGGATGGGTGATGGGAAGGATTTGGAGGGGAGGGGTAAGGGGGAAGATTTGAAAGGGATGGTGATGGGGAAGATTTGGAGGGAAGGGGCAAGTGGGTAGATTTGGAGGGGAGGGGTGATGGGGAAGTTTTGGAGGGGAGGGGTGATGGGGAAGATTTGGAGGGGATGGGTGAGATTGGATTTTAGAAAGTGTACGATTCATGGAAAACGAACATTTATTGCAAAATAAGTTTCTTGTGACCTTCGAGTCAAAAATACGTTTGAGGACGCTGGAGGAGGGGTGGAGTCTAGGAGAATTTCGGGAATGTAGAAAAGTGGAACTGTAAGAGATGGAATTTTTTTTTGGAATGAATAGATTTGGTGAGCAAGTCGAAAGCATCCTTTTATAGAAGAAGAAGAAAAAGGTGTTATAATATATGACAGAATACAGTACTTCCGGTGAAAGTTTAAACATTTTAAAATTGAGCAGTGAAAACTATCTGGGGGAAATGGAAAATGGAAATGGGGGTGAAACACATGATTGAAGAATGAACGAACAAATAAGAACAACGAATAAATGAATAAGAACAATGAATAAGAACAGAGAAGGAATTTTTTTTTTTTTTTTTTTTTTTGAGTTGAGATCTTAAACAAGGAAGTATGGGGTGAAAGACTGGGACAAAAACAGAGAACGAAAGTAATTGCAGCACAATCGACGGACCGCTGAAAGAAAAACAAAGCCTCAAGGTGGGACACGGTAGCCCACTAGGCCTCAAAATACGCGACACGAATTAACCGACGATTTTGTATACAGTATGAAAAATTAACACCGAGAATCTTACTAAGGACAAACTGTAGGTACACGCACCGAAAGATAAATACCGTTTCGACAAAAACACAATTGCGAAAAATGACAACTTTGAAAGCGTGAGCGCATGGACAGCTTCGAAAAGACGTGACCTCGCCGACAAACAGCATTTCATTTCAACAATATTGATAGATAAAGGTGATATAATATAACAAATATCATGAAACATTTACATTTTGTAGTCCATTGTATAATTTAAATGAACATAAATGCAAATTTCGCATGTGGAAAAAGTAAGTACTCCCTTGGCTCTAATAGGTGGGATTGCCCCATTTGGCAGAAACAACCTCAAGTCGGCGTTTCTTATAACTGTCTACCAGTCTCTGACATTGACTGGGAGAAATTGTTGCCCACTCCTCCATGCAGAATTATTTAAGCTGTGCGATGGTTGAGGAGTTTCTTGCATGCACAGCTCGTTTCAAATCCCCCCACAACATCTCGATGGGATTTAGATCCAGGCTTTGACTTGGCAATTCCAGAACCCTCCATTTCTTTCTTTTCAGCCATTCCTTGGTGGATTTACTGGTATGTTTAGGGTCATTGTCATGTTGCAAGGTCCACCTTCGGTTGAGCTTCACCTTTCCGACTGATGGTCTCACATTATCCTCAAGCACCCTCTGGTACAATGAAGAATTCATAGTGGATTCGATGATGGTGAGCTGCCCAGGTCCTGATGCAGGAAAGCTGCCCCAAACCATAATATATCCACTACCATGCTTTACAGTTGGTATCAGGTTCTTGTGGTCAAATGCTGTCTTTGGTTTTCACCAAACATGTCTTCTGGTACTGTGGCCAAATAGCTCTACCTTTGACATCTGTCCAGAGCACATTGTTCCAGAAGTGCTCGTCTTTGCCGAGGTGTTCATTGGCAAACTTGTCTTGCCCTGATGCTCTTTCTGGACAGCAAAGGTTTCCTCCTGGCACACCTCCCATGTAGATCAAATTTGTGCAGCCTCTTTCTAATGGTAGACTCGTGCACTTTGACATCAACAGTGGCAAGAGCTACCTGTAGGTCCCGTGATGACATTCTGCGGTTCTTCGAGACTCCTTTCAGCATCTTGCGGTCTGCTCTCGGGCAGAACTTGCTGGGGCAGCCTGGCCTGAACAAGTTGGCAGTTGTTTGGAATCTTCTCCACTTGTCGATGATCTTCCGGACAGTCGAATGATTGATTTCAAATTGTTTGGAGATCTTTTTTAATCCCTTCCCAGACTCGTAGGCGTCTATAACCTTCTTTCTGAAGGCCTCAGAGAGCTCTTTTAATCTGTGCATGGTGACGCCGCACACTTCAACAACAAAGAGCAAACCAAACTAAATGTCTGAGGTTTAAATAAGACAGGTTCTTCCAAGATCCTCTCTAACGATGTTCTAATCATTTGCACCTGAGCTGGTGTACCTGATTCTAATTTTAGGTATTTGAAGTAGTGATAAATGTCAGGGTGTACTTACTTTTTCCACATGCGAAATTTGCATTTATGTTTATTTAAATTATACAATGGACTACAAAATGTAAATGTTTCATGATATTTGTTATATTATATCACCTTTATCTATCAATATTAGCCTGGTGTTGGCTTAGCGGTTAGGGTGCCGGCTTGGGATCCTAGGATCCTGGGTTCGAATCCCAGTCGATCGCTGAATTAACGCCAGGGGGGATGACAGCCTGTCATCCTTCCGAGGTCGGCAAATTGAGTACCAGCTTGCTGGGATGAATGATCATGGTGTGTACCCCGATTTAGAATAGGTACACCGTATCCCTGCGCATCGTAAGAGCGTGACCAAGGGTTGGCGTCAGGAAGGGCATCCGGCCATAAAAACATTGCCTCAAACAGGGAACCATGATTGTCATGGGGCCCGCAAGGCTAACCCCCGCTCTAGCGGGGAAAATGGCCTTAAAACGACCATTCATATTCATTCATTCATTCTTTATCTATCAATATTGTTGAAATGAAGATCAAATAGCTGTATGTTGAAATATGTTGAAAAAGTCAAAACTTTACATGGGGTGTCCTTACTTTTTCACGTGACTGTATATGTATGTATGTATATATATATATATATATATATATATATATATATATATATATATATATATATATATATATATATATATATATATATATATATATACTGCCATGAAAGTAAACTCTAGCATAACTGTGCAAAGGTCAGAGCTCGTTACGTGAAGAAGCTGCAACAGATTAAAGTGAATCAAGTTAAAGAAAAGGAAAGAACGGTAACTTCATTGATGCAGGACAGGTATTCAAATATTCAGATTTGCTCCGAAGGAAATTGAACGCAAGATGACAGATAGCCAAAGTTTGGAACAAACTTGTTTACCATGTAGTCATCTTTCAGCAAGAGCCGTGCTTGCCAGAAAACACGTGGTGACTCAACTCATGCGATTTGTAACTTTTTCCCATTTTCCTCCTCAAGCCCTAAGTGGATTTTTTTTTCCCTTCACAATCTCTTCACAAAAGTGTTTTGATGGCTGAAGAACACTGGTGCAAGGCTTCTAATTAGAATAGCATACTAGCACAACATTACAGACGATAACCAGGGCAGTGACCTCTGCCATACGCACTTGTACCAAGCATGCCAAGAGCATGGGAAAATAAATAAATAAATAGGTTCACATAGAAAGTGACTTAGAAATACCTTTAGCTCTTGTAAACACCAATCAAGTAGTTCAGAAGAACGAATGACAAAACCGTATGCACAAAAAACACCTTGCACATACACATTTTGTGCGTACACACTGCTTTGTTCGAGATTCAAACTAGGATTTGCTAAACTAGTGATAAATTGACCTTCACAGCTGAAGACGGCCATTCACACGGCGAGCGAACACTTGGGAGCACCCAAGATAACAACGAGTGTAACCCGATGGTCAAGGGATATCAAAGAAGAACAGACCACTTGCTACCCAAGGGGATTTTGAATTTGGTCAGGTTGCCGGCGATGACTCCCACGCTTTGAGGACACCATGAGATCTGTAAACGTGCACCGTGTCACCAGAGCTGTGGCAGACAGGTCTACCCGCTTAACGTCCTGCCTATGGATGGTGCTCCCACTCACTGCCTGCGAAACATGGTGACAGTTTATAGCTGCGTCCAGGTTCAAACCCAGGCTAGACGGCTCAAAGGCGTGTGCATACAACTAGGCCATCTAGTGAGGCCAGTAAACGACTGTTTAAAAATAAGTGCTTCAAGAAAATTTATTTATTTAGTTATGAAAAGACAGGTGAAAATTTTCTCCTGCGTCAACCCAAAGTGGCAATTTGGCAACGCGAAGGCGCATGGAGACATCAGGACGAAACATCGGTGCACGGTTGTCCATCACACTGGCACAGGGAATGCAGTGGGAGCCGTCCAAGGCAACGGCAAAGTTTTCGGCACGTCCCACGGGTTGCGTTCACGTCAGGAGCAACAACAAACCCAACACACTTACGCCTGTCAAAGAAAGCTTCACGAAAGAGAAAAAAAAAGACCAACAGTTATTTTAAAGGTCCATTTATTTTTTCAACAGGTATTGACCAAGACGGCATCAATTTCCCTCCGAAACAATTACTATAATTTGTACCATCAGGTAATACACGTAATGTGCTTAATATTCGGGTCGAGTGCAAGAAGTGTTCCAGAAACCAACGGTGGCCTACAATCTGCTCAAGCAGAACATTGGTACGGTCAGAAAAATAAAACTCTCAAATACAGTTTTCAGTCATCTGTCTCTGTAAATATAACATTACTATTTGGCCACATCCATAAAAGGCCTGTTTGATAAAATAAAAAATATATTCTCTCCACTCTGCTTAATAAAGTATAGACTCATTAAATTTAACTAGATATACAGAAACTTGTAGTAAACATACTAAAATATAAAACAAAATCACTTTTTTGATGCAGTGGAATTTTCACGGTCCCATCGTTCATAAAAGGCATACATTTATAATAATGGGATGTCGTCTTTGTTCCATCAATAATAGATATTTGTCACATACAGTGTACCTTTAAGAAACATGCTTTTTAGTGAAATGCTAACATTAGTCTATTCGCATATTTTTTTTTCCTCAACTACCTCTAATATTACAATACTATTTGAAAAGCATTAACAACGCGTGTTAATAATTCATTGTAGTTTGTTATTAAAGGTAGTTTTAACAGTGTCATGCCATATATGCAAAAAAGACTGCCCTCAATAACAAAAAATATTGATCTCAACCTCCATAATTTAAATTAATCCACTAAATCGTAAACATTTATTATAAGAAATATAATGCAATTCTTCAAGTCAAAAAAACAAAAATATATTTATCTGTGAGAATATATAATATAGAGATTACATGGCTATAAGCTGACCTGCTTGCAACATCGTTAATTGGCCCTGGAGAAAGGGAATGAGATCGAGAGGATGCAGTGGAGCAGGAAAGCTCACTTGAGGATATTGGGTGGAGATGAATTGCATGGACTTGGACGGAAAAGGTTGGGGGAACGGGAAGGTGGTGGGAAAAGGGGTGGAAGACGGTGCAACGAAGTTGAGGAAACAAAGATAATAGTACAAAATAAATGGAGTTTGAGGAGTGCGATAAAAGTAAAAGGGACGACTCGCATGACGCTGGCAGCAAATGACCGCCGCTGCGCGGTTAGGAAAAGATTTGAATAGCCTGAGTAACGGGAGCACGACAGACTGGGCACTTGGCCTCGTTCTTCTGGCAGATTTCACCGGCACACTCCATGCAGAAAAGGTTGTGGCCACAAGGAACGAGCGCAGCCGTCACCGAACTTCTCTGGCAGACGCTGCATTCTCGGCCTTTCGCCAGGGTGACCGGATCAGACGACTCGCTCGAGCCTGGGCCCGACGCTAGGCTGCAGTCGGCGGAGCCGTTCAATGTTGGCGCTGCAAGATAGCTTCCGAGCGTGTGATTCAAGGGGTCGCTGCGGGCACGTCTTGCCAGCGGGTGCTCCATAATGCTGCCCCCTCCAGCAAAAGTGGGTGAAAGGCGGGTGGCACCCGACGTGGCTCGCGGTCTGGCTTGAAGAGCTCCCGTGGCTCCAAGAACGGCCATTGGGTTGGTGCGTTCAAACTGGGCCCAAAGCAAGGCAGCAGATGGCACTGAGCCCTGGCTCACCGATGGTCCATCATAGCTGGGCGCATCGACACCGGCCTCCTCAGAATTAAGAGATGAGAGAGAATCTGCAAAAGCAAACCCTGCATTGCTGCTGTATGGACTTGTTGGACTGAAATCGGTACTGATTCTCCCACTACCCAGATCTGTAGAAGCACTGCCCAAAGAGCTTGAACTGTCATTGCGGTTGTTAGAAAAGGGTTTCCGGGGAGGCCGTATCCAAAGGCTGCCAGGCTGGTAGTTGCCAGCCTCAAAGCCGACGTCGGTACCATTGATGTGGAAGTCGTTTTCATCATTGAAGTCAACAAGGCCACCAGTACGTACAGCAATGTGTGCCTCAATCTCCTCGCGTGCTCGGTCCACATTCTCAGGCATCCCCGTTACCTCAAATACCGGCTCCTTGTCTCGGCTTGGCGTCACAATGTACGTGTGCGTTGACTGTTGGATGCGCTTTATGGTTGCTCCCTTTGGCCCAACGACGAGGCCTACAACACGGTATGGTACACGTACTTGAATGGTCGTTTGGCCAGGGACGTTTGGTGGACAGGGAAGCGGACAAGGACCGGTGCCACTGCCAGAAATGGCACCGGGGCCACCGGGCTTATTCCGTGAGGCACGGATGACTGAAAAGTGCTCAGCAGCAGAGAGGATCTCACGCTTTGCCATAGCCACGTCTTCCTGTCGTCCGGTGATGACAAACACAGGCTCTTCGCCACGAACAGGAGTCTTGATGTAGGTATTCGTTTTAGCTCGCAGAGCTTTAATCTTGCACCCTAGAGGGAAGGACATATTTCGGGTTAGTAGTGCTTGAGAAGACGCCGTCATCGAATGGGTGAAAAATGATTATCCGCCACAATAACTAAAAAACAAAAACTATAAACAAGAATCAGCCAAAAGTAGAGGACAAAACACCACAGTGTAAAAGTGTGGAGAAAGGCCGCCCCTCTCCCCCCATCCACTTTCCAATCAACACTTGATGCAAACAAAGCCAATGTAAATCTGACGCAACAAACCCAGGCAGTGCAAAATCAGCAGAGGCCGACAGGCCTGATCTCTTAGGCCCACCAGAAAACCAAGATGGTGGCCATATTTTGTCTGGGTGCCATGGTGGGTGGAGTCAAGCGACAAATGTACGCGAGATCCGTAATCTATCTGACCAATGGCTGCACATTTCAAAAATCGACCCCCCAACAACAACAACCACGCAGAGCTCTTGTAAACCTGTAACTTGTCGCAAGTAAAAACATACTTCACTGATTTGTAATAAGCATCCCAAGGCGAGTTAACCAAATGACAACTTGCAAGGCATCAAAAGGGTAATATTTTAACAAAATTTCAGGCTGCACGAACCCAATGGTTGCTGGTATATATGAACATATTAACTAATCTGAAGTGCAATTGACAAAACAGTTTGTCACGGGCAAAACGCAGGTCCCACGGGCAAAACGCAGGTCCCACGGGCAAAACGCAGGTCCCACGGGCAAAACGCAGGTCCCACGGGCAAAACGCAGGTCCCACGGGCAAAACGCAGGTCCCACGGGCAAAACGCAGGTCCCACGGGCAAAACGCAGGTCCCACGGGCAAAAAGCAGGTCCCACGGGCAAAAAGCAGGTCCCACGGGCAAAAAGCAGGTCCCACGGGCAAAAAGCAGGTCCCACGGGCAAAAAGCAGGTCCCACGGGCAAAAAGCAGGTCCCACGGGCAAAAAGCAGGTCCCACGGGCAAAAAGCAGGTCCCACGGGCAAAAAGCAGGTCCCACGGGCAAAAAGCAGGTCCCACGGGCAAAAAGCAGGTCCCACGGGCAAAAAGCAGGTCCCACGGGCAAAAAGCAGGTCCCACGGGCAAAAAGCAGGTCCCACGGGCAAAAAGCAGGTCCCACGGGCAAAAAGCAGGTCCCACGGGCAAAAAGCAGGTCCCACGGGCAAAAAGCAGGTCCCACGGGCAAAAAGCAGGTCCCACGGGCAAAAAGCAGGTCCCACGGGCAAAAAGGCAGGTCCCACGGGCAAAAAGGCAGGTCCCACGGGCAAAAAGGCAGGTCCCACGGGCAGAAAGGCAGGTCCCACAGGCACAAAAAGAAGCCCTGCAGGCCAAGGCAGGAAAATGAGGTACTTGCAGTGACGAATGCTGACACGCAGGCAGAAAGGCAGGCCCCGTGGGCACAAAGACAAGCCCCGCGGACACAAAATGAAGCCCCGCAGACACAAAGACAAGCCCCGCAGACACAAAGACAAGCCCCGCAGACACAAAGACAAGCCCCGCAGACACAAAGACAAGCCCCGCAGACACAAAGACAAGCCCGGCAGGCACAAAGACAGGCCCCGCAGGCACAAAGGCAGGCCCCACAGGCACAAAGGCAGGCCCCGCAGGCACAAAGGCAGGCCCCGCAGGCACAAAGGAGGGCCCCGCAGGCACAAAGGAGGGCCCCGCAGGCACAAAGGAGGGCCCCGCAGGCACAAAGGAAGGCCCCGCAGGCACAAAGGAAGGCCCCGCAGGCACAAAGGAAGGCCCCGCAGGCACAAAGGAAGGCCCCGCAGGCACAAAGGAAGGCCCCGCAGGCACAAAGGAAGGCCCCGCAGGCACGAAGGAAGGCCCCGCAGGCACAAAGGAAGGCCCCGCAGGCACAAAGGAAGGCCCCGCAGGCACAAAGGAAGGCCCCGCAGGCACAAAGGAAGGCCCCGCAGGCACAAAGGAAGGCCCCGCAGGCACAAAGGAAGGCCCCGCAGGCACAAAGGAAGGCCCCGCAGGCACAAAGGAAGGCCCCGCAGTCACAAAGGCACGTCTCGCAGTCACAAAGGCAGGTCCCGCAGTAACAAAGGCAGGCCCCGCGGGCACAAAGGCCGGCCCCGCAGACACAAAGACAAGCCCCACAGACACAAAGACAAGCCCCGCAGACACAAAATGAAGCCCCGCAGACACAAAGACAAGCGCCGCAGACACAAAGACAAGCCCCGCAGACACAAAGACAAGCCCCGCAGACACAAAGACAAGCCCCGCAGACACAAAGACAAGCCCCGCAGGCACAAAGACAGGCCCCACAGGCACAAAGACAGGCCCCACAGGCACAAAGACAGGCCCCACAGGCACAAAGACAGGCCCCACAGGCACAAAGACAGGCCCCACAGGCACAAAGGCAGGCCCCGCAGGCACAAAGGCAGGCCCCGCAGGCAGAAAGGCAGGCCCCGCAGGCACAAAGGAAGGCCCCGCAGGCACAAAGGAAGGCCCCGCAGGCACAAAGGAAGGCCCCGCAGGCACAAAGGAAGGCCCCGCAGGCACAAAGGAAGGCCCCGCAGGCACAAAGGAAGGCCCCGCAGGCACAAAGGAAGGCCCCGCAGGCACAAAAGCAGGCCCCACAGGCACAAAAGCAGGGCCCGCAGGTAAAAAGGCAGGCCCCGCAGGCACAAAGACAGGCCCCGCAGGCACAAAGGCAGGCCCCGCAGGCACAAAGGCAGGCCCCGCAGGCACAAAGGCAGGCCCCACAGGCACAAAAGCAGGGCCCGCAGGTAAAAAGCCAGGCCCCGCAGGCACAAAGCCAGGCCCCGCAGGCACAAAGGCAGGCCCCGCAGGCACAAAGGCAGGCCCCGCAGGCAAAAAGGCAGGCCCCATAGGCACAAAGGCCCTGCAGGCAAAAAGGCAGGCCCGCAGGCACAAAGGCAGGCCCCGCAGGCACAAAGGCAGGCCCCGCAGGCACAAAGGCAGGCCCCGCAGGCACAAAGGCAGGCCCCGCAGGCACAAAGGCAGGCCCCTCAGGCACAAAGGCAGGCCCCTCAGGCACAAAGGCAGGCCCCACAGGCACAAAGGCAGGCCCCACAGGCACAAAGGCAGGCCGCACAGGCAGGCCCCGCAGGCACAAAAGCAGGCCCCGCAGGCACAAAGGCAGGCCCGCAGGCACAAAAGCAGGCCCCGCAGGCACAGAAGCAGGCCCCGCAGGCACAGAAGCAGGCCCCGCAGGCACAGAAGCAGGCCCCGCAGGCACAGAGGCAGGCCCCGCAGGTACAAAGGCAGGCCCCGCAGGCACAAAGGCAGGCCGCACAGGCACAAAGGCAGGCCCCGCAGGCACAAAGGCAGGGCCCGCAGGAACAAAAGCAGGCCCCGCAGGCACAAAAGCAGTCCCCACAGGAACAAAAGCAGGCCCCACAGGAACAAAAGCAGGCCCCACAGGAACAAAAGCAGGCCCCAGGCACAAAAGCAGGCCCCAGGCACAAAAGCAGGCCCCACAGGCACAATAGCAGGCCCCACAGGCACAATAGCAGGCCCCACAGGCACAATAGCAGGCCCCACAGGCACAATAGCAGGCCCCACAGGCACAATAGCAGGCCCCACAGGCACAATAGCAGGCCCCACAGGCACAATAGCAGGCCCCACAGGCACAAAGGCAGGCCCCACAGGCACAAAGGCAGGCCCCAAGGCACAAAAGCAGGCCCCCTCAGGCACAAAGGCAGGCCCCGCTGGCACAAAGGCACAAAGGCAGGTCCCGCAGGCAGGCACAAAGGCAGGCCCCGCAGGCACAAAGGCAGGCCCCGCAGGCACAAAGGCAGGCCCCACAGGCACAAAGGCAGGCCCCACAGGCACAAAGGCAGGCCCCACAGGCACAAAGGCAGGCCCCGCAGGCCCCGCAGGCCCCACAGTCAGGCCCCGCAGGCCCCACAGTCAGGCCCCGCAGGCCCCACAGTCAGGCCCCGCAGGGCCCACAGTCAGGCCCCGCAGGCCCCACAGTCAGGCTCCGCAGGCCCCGCAGTCAGGCCCCGCAGGCCACACAGTCAGGCCCCGCAGGCCACACAGTCAGGCCCCGCAGGCCACACAGTCAGGCCCCGCAGGCCACACAGTCAGGCCCCGCAGGCCACACAGTCAGGCCCCGCAGTCAGGCCCCGCAGGCCCCACAGTCAGGCCCCGCACTCCGCAGACCCCACAGTCAGGCCATAAAGGCACATCGACACACCGGCAGGAACAAAGGCAGACCCGGTAGGCACACAGTAGTCAGGCAGGCCATCGGGATGCACCTGCATCCAAATGCGGACACTCGGAACACCATAGAAACAGCACGAAAACTCGGGAAATCAAAGAGCGCATTTAAATATCAAAACAGTGACCGTGATGCAACAAACACCGTCCGTTCACCCGAATGGAAAAGGCAATAATAAAGGAACAAACGAAACAGGAGGAGAGAACGGGCGGCGCCCGGTGCTGCCATTGTTCTCGGGACACACAAAGCGCTTTACCTTGTCGACCCACGATCTCGGCAACGTGCTCCGAGCTGGGCACCGCGACGCACTCCGTGCTGTTGTTTCGGCGCTTGCCGGGACCGTCCCCGGCGATGCCGTTCGAAATGCCGGGCGTCGCCTCGTCAAGGCCCAGTAAGGAAAGCTGTTCCAGAGCCATCTGCAGCGCTCGGTGCTCGTCCAGCGGCTCCTGCAGCCCGACAACCCGCTCCGTGGTCGTTCTGTCTCCCTCAACGAGCACAGAGCTCGGCATAGTCGCGCACACGTGTCCGATGGTTCGCTACGTACTTATCGTACGCACACATATGATCATAAATACACCAGATAGATCGACAATCGGCGATGTCTCTTCAATGAATCTCTTGCGTTATACTGAAGTGAAAGGTTCGATTTAAATTTATATTGAATGTATCTTTAAAAAAATAAGTTAAACTCCCACGAAAAGCGAGAAGTTCTGAAACGCAGCTTTTTGTAAGACCGACCTGAGGAGAAAAAAAAAAAAAACTCCCTTTCTCTCTCACCCTCTCGCAAGTTACCCAGAACGCGCGCGCACCCGCTCCGACGAACGTCCGCCTGTGCTTTGTGACGTCATCGCCTCGTGGTCGCGCGCCCATTGGCCGGCCTCGTCACGTGCCGCGAGCCGCCGCGTGATTGGTAGCTGTGCGTGCCCTCGGTTAATAAGGCGCTCGGATGGCGCTTCCGAGGCGATATTTGAAAGGTCTTGCTTGGATTGAAAAGATAAATTATCTAAACCCGACGATGTAATAAAGATAACGCGGGTTAATGGGGCCGACAATAACCGTGAAAGGATTTATTTTTAAAACGACTTTAAAATATTGATTCTTATTGTTTTGGATTCACGGCTCATATAATTATCTTGTGAAGAATGGTGGATCGTAGGTGAATAGGAATGAGGTGGAGCGAGTTCTTTATGGCCAAGAGGAGAAACTTTAGAGGGTTTGCGTTGAGTCATAATCGTTCCTTAATGACATATTGTCTCGAAGGTGGATCAAACACCTGGTCACGTGGGAGAGGAAACCGAAAGTGTTCGGAGTTCCAATGTGGTTTGTGTTGACAAAGAGTGCGGATGTGTTTGGGGTATTTGTCTTATAGTGTGGGGGACTCGTGTACATCGGATGAGGCTTTCCCAACTACTGATAACGGTGACTACTGGAAAATAAACAATGGGACAATAAGCAATAATTGGAAAAAGACAACCGGGAAAAGAAATTACAATTAAACTTTCGATGCAACATGATGGTCGAGATTCATATATCAATCATTCCCCATGTTCAACCGCATTCTCCCCCACCCTCCATTTCCTCCCTTATTAATATACGTCACAGACACACGGGCCGAGTACTGGGCGGGACGTGTCGGCGCAGGTGGTGGGATGGGATGGTGCGGGGTGGGGAGCAGATCATGAGGTACAAGTCCAAGAACAGGTGCCCTGTCGACACAAACCCAGGACCAGGTGCCCTGTTTGCACAAACCCAGGACCAGATGCCCTGTTTGCACAAACCCAGGAACAGGAGTTTGCACAAACCCTTTTGACAAGGTGGAAAAGTTTCTGGCAACCCTCGACTCTGATTCTGCAACTGGTCCTGACGGCATCAGCCCACGGGTCCTAAAATCATGTTCTTCTGCACTTTCACTCCCTCTTTCTGTTCTCTTCACCCTCTCTTTTGCTCAAGGTCATCTGCCATCTGCTTGGAAATCAGCCAACATCACCGCTTTGCACAAAAAAGGTGCAAAAACAGATCCCAGCAACTACAGACCAATCAGCCTTCTCCCAATTATCAGCAAAGTCATGGAATCCATCATTGCTTCAGATATTAAATCTTTCCTCTTCTCCAATGGCTTGATCTCTGATCATCAATTTGGTTTCAGACCTGGTCACTCTACTCTGGACATGCTGCTTCTGCTTTCTCAACAATGGATGGAGGTCCTCAACGCCAAACAGGAAATTAGAGCTGTCTCCCTTGACATTTCACGTGCCTTCGATACGGTCTGGCACCCTGCTCTGCTCTCCAAACTCTCCTCCTTTGGTATCCATGGAAATCTCCACGCATGGCTGGCGGACTTCCTCTCTGGTCGTAGTCAACGTATGGCCCTGAATGGGTTTCTCTCATCTCCTCTTCCTGTTCAGGCTGGAGTTCCCCAAGGTAGTGTTCTGGGCCCTGTGCTTTTTCTGATCTTCATCAATGATCTCTCTGACTCTCTTGAAAATCCTCTCTATCTCTTTGCTGACGACTCTACTCTCTGTCGCTCCATTCCTCATCCCTCAGATCGGCAGTCTGCAGCCTCCTCACTCTCTGCAGACCTGGACAAAATCACAGACTGGTCAAACAAGTGGAACATGTCTTTCAATCCTGACAAATCTCACACTCTTACAATGTCTCTCCGAAAGGACCGACTGGACAACCCTCCCATCTACTTTCTCAACAATCCTCTCCAAGAAGTTCTGTCGCTCAAGCTTTTGGGTCTCACTATCTGCCATGATCTTTCTTGGGAAAACCACATTTCCAAGCTGGCCTCCAAAGCCAGTCGCCGACTGGGCATCCTCCGTCGTGCGAAGTCCTTCCTTGGCACACCTGAGCTCCTCACCACATACAAGGCTTTCATCCGCAGCTCAATGGAATACTGTTCCCCCCTCTGGGCTGGTGCTCCTGCCTCACACCTTGCTCGGCTTCACGCTGTTGAGGCCAAAGCTTTCAGAATCATTGGAATCTCCTGCGATGTAGTCAACGCCGAGGGCCTTTCACTCACTCACCGCAGGCAGGTTGGTGGTCTTTCTGTCTTCTACCGACTCCTCTCCGGCCTTGCTCCCCCAGCTCTCTCTGTGCTCTGTCCCCCCAATATTCCTTCAGGTCGCACAAGATCTGCCTGCAACCCTCTTCTGGTTAAACTGCCAAAGTCTAGGCTCTCTGCTCACCTTCACTCTTTCATTCCCCTTTTCTCCCGCCTCTGGAACAAACTCCCCCACTCCCTTCAATCCCACTCCTCCCTCCAGGTCTTTAAAACAGCTGTTCACCACCATCTCTTATCTTCCCCCATCGAAAACCTTGATCTTTTCTACCCCCGGTAATTCACCCCAGAGTCCTTGCAGTGTTCATATGTTTTAATCCTCTCCCACCTCCCCCCAAGTCCTCCCGATGTCCCTGCTCTCAAATGTTGTGTTTGTGTCCTTCCCCCTCTCTTTTGTGTCCTTCCCCCTCTCTCCCCATCTTGTCTACCGCTCCCCTTGTTTTTTGTGTTTTGTGTGTCGGTTTGTCTTTTTGTGTGATTAATGTTAGCTCTTTCACGAGCCTCGATCTTGTATACAAAAAAAAAAAAAAAAAAAAAAAAAAAAAAACAGGTGTCCTGTCGGCACAAACCCAGGACCAGGTGCCCTGCGACACAAACCCAGGACCAGGTGTCCTGTCGGCACAAACCCAGGACCAGATGCCCTGTTTGCACAAACCCAGGAACAGGTGTCCTGTCGGCCCAAACCCAGGACCAGGTGCCCTGCGACACAAACCCAGGACCTGGTGCCCTGCGGCACAAACCCAGGACCAAATGCCCTGCGGCACAAACCCAGGACCAGGTGCCCTGCGGCACAAACCCAGGACCAGGTGCCCTGCCAGCACAAACCCACGACCAGATGCCCTGTTCGCACAAATCCAAGACCAGGTGCCCTGCCGGCACAAACCCAGGACCAGGTGCCCTGCCGGCACAAACCCAGGACCAGGTGCTCTGCTGGCACAAACCCAGGACCAGGTGCCCTGCCGGCACAAACCCAGGACCAGATGCCCTGTTCGCACAAATCCAAGACCAGGTGCCCTGCTGGCACAAACCCAAGAACAGGTGCCCTGCGGCACAAACCCAGGACCAGGTGCCTTGCGGCACAAACCCAGGACCAGGTGCCCTGCGGCACAAACACAGGACCAGGTTCCCTGCGGCACAAACCCAGGACCAGGTTCCCTGCGGCACAAACCCAGAATCAGGTGCGGCACAAACCCAGGCCCAGGTGCCCTGCAGCAGAAACGCAGGACCAGGTGCCCTGCGGCACAAACCCAGGACCAGGTGCCCTGCGGCACAAACCCAGGACCAGGTGCCCTGCGGCACAACCCCAGGACCTGGTGCCCTGCGGCACAAACCCAGGACCTGGTGCCCTACGGCACAAACCCAGGACCTGGTGCCCTGCGGCACAAACGCAGGACCTGGTGCCCTGCTGCACAAACCCAGGACCTGGTGCCCTGCGGCACAAACCCAGGACCAGGTGCCCTGCGGCACAAACCCAGGACCAGGTGCCCTGCGGCACAAACCCAGGGCCAGGGTCCCTGCGGCACAAACCCAGGACCAGGTTCCCTGCGGCACAAACCCAGGACCAGGTGCCCTGCGGCACAAACCCAGGACCAGGTGCCCTCCGGCACAAGACTCATTCCTCGAACATACAAAATAAACAGACTACCATTTCTGCGAGTTTTTGCAATGCTTTCTGCTGCTATTTTTATCCCTTGATACGAAGATCATCTCTGAGTGAGAAATAAAGATTTTTATTATTATTTGAAATCACTCTATGCTTCAAATAATAATAATAATAAATAATAATAACCTGTCACCTGCCCATGTATTTTCACTTTGATAATGGACGTCAGGACTGCTATCAAAGTGTTTCAAAATGCACACAAGAGCAGGCAACGCAAGCCCCGTCTGGAATCTGCAGCAAGATGTAACAAAAGCCGCAATTACATAAACAAACAGGAACAAAGCATTACAAGCAACTAAGTATAGACGGTGAGTCACCAAGGAAGAGCGGGAGAGGGGATGGCACAGTGGCACTGTATGTAACATGGATGCACACTCAGCGGAAATCATGCAATCCTTGCCAACTTGGACTTGTGAGAACAACAACACTGAGATGTAGTACTATACGTGTGCTTGAACTCAACAAAATCCTGTTATAACTCATATTATAATCATACTTGACGTCATACCTCGTGCGGGTTCAAGGGAAAATATTTGATGTGCAGGACGTCCATCAACTACATGGTATTCATAGAATACCCCATGCGGTCTTGAGAAGGACTTGATGCATGAAAACTTCAGTTTTTTTTTTCAATATCTCTGGGCATTAGGTCTTGTTTAATTCACCGTGTAAGTTCTGGGTGGGGCAGACGTCATCCAAGTATTTTGTGATATATAAAATGGTCATGTAACATGTGGTAAAGTTTCAATTTCCTCCGTTGAACGGTTTTCGATGTACGCTCTGAACAAAATGCAGACATGTATGAACGTACGCCCCCGATTGCTTAACCCCACTTTTCGCTTCCTGCGCTGCGCGGGGTAAAAACAGCGAAAGAGTGACACTTGACAAAACAGCGAAAAGTAGAACAGCACTTCGTAGGGTAGAGTAGGGTGCATACCTCAACCAAGCTCAACAGTTTTGTACCCTTCTTGACATTTTGAATCACGCTGATCAGAACCAAAAACGCTGCATCTGTACCAAAAAGGCGGGATCTGTACCAAAAAGGCGGGATCTGTACCAAAAAGGCGGGATCTGAACCAAAAAGGCGAGATCTGAACCAAAACCACTGGATCTGAGCCAAAAACGCTGGATCTGAATCAAAAACGCTGGATCTGAGCCAAAAAGGCTGGATCTGAACCAAAAAGGCGAGATCTGAACCAAAACCACTGGATCTGAGCCAAAAAAGCTGGATCTGAACCAAAAGGCTGGATCTGAGCCAAAAAGGCTGGATCTGAACCAAAAAGGCGAGATCTGAACCAAAACCACTGGATCTGAGCCAAAAACGCTGGATCTGAACCAAAAACGCTGGATCTGAACCAAAAGGCTGGATCTGAACCAAAAACGTTGGATCTGAACCAAAAGGCTGGATCTGAACCAAAAAGCCTGGATCTGAACCAAAAAGGCTGGATCTGAGCCAAAAAGCCTGGATCTGAACCAAAAAGGCTGGATCTGAACCAAAAACGCTGGATCTGAACCAAAAAGGCGGGATCTGTACCAAAAAGGCGGGATCTGAACCAAAAAGGCGAGATCTGAACCAAAACCACTGGATCTGAGCCAAAAAGGCTGGATCTGAACCAAAAAGGCGAGATCTGAACCAAAACCACTGGATCTGAGCCAAAAACGCTGGATCTGAACCAAAAGGCTGGATCTGAACCAAAAACGCTGGATCTGAACCAAAAGGCTGGATCTGAACCAAAAACCCTGGATCTGAACCAAAAAGGCTGGATCTGAACCAAAACCACTAGATCTGAGCCAAAAACGCTGGATCTGAGCCAAAAACGCTGGATCTGAACCAAAAGGCTGGATCTGAACCAAAAACGCTGGATCTGAACCAAAAGGCTGGATCTGAACCAAAAAGCCTGGATCTGAACCAAAAAGGCGAGATCTGAACCAAAACCACTGGATCTGAGCCAAAAAGGCTGGATCTGAACCAAAAAGGCGAGATCTGAACCAAAACCACTGGATCTGAGCCAAAAACGCTGGATATGAACCAAAAACGATGGATCTGAACCAAAAGGCTGGATCTGAACCAAAAACGCTGGATCTGAACCAAAAGGCTGGATCTGAACCAAAAAGCCTGGATCTGAACCAAAAAGGCTGGATCTGAGCCAAAAAGCCTGGATCTGAACCAAAAAGGCTGGATCTGAACCAAAAACGCTGGATCTGAACCAAAAAGGCGGGATCTGTACCAAAAAGGCGGCATCTGAACCAAAAAGGCGAGATCTGAACCAAAACCACTGGATCTGAGACAAAAACGCTGGATCTGAACCGAAAACGCTGGATCTGAGCCAAAAAGGCTGGATCTGAACCAAAAAGGCGAGATCTGAACCAAAACCACTGGATCTGAGCCAAAAAGGCTGGATCTGAACCAAAAAGGCGAGATCTGAACCAAAACCACTGGATCTGAGCCAAAAACGCTGGATCTGAACCAAAAACGCTGGATCTGAACCAAAAGGCTGGATCTGAACCAAAAACGCTGGATCTGAACCAAAAAGGCTGGGTCTGAACCAAAAACGCTGCATCTGTACCAAAAAGGCTGGACCTGAACCAAAAAGGCTGGATCTGTACCAAAAAGGCGGGATCTGAACCAAAAAGGCGAGATCTGAACCAAAACCACTGGATCTGAGCCAAAAAGGCTGGATCTGAGCCAAAAGGGCTGGATCTGAACCAAAAAGGCTGGATCTGAACCAAAAAGGCTGGATCTGAACCAAAAAGGCTGGATCGGAACCAAAAACGCTGGATCTGAACCAAAAGGCTGGATCTGAACCAAAAGGCTGGATCTGAACCAAAAGGCTGGATCTGAACCAAAAACGCTGGATCTGAACCAAAAACGCTGGATCTGTACCAAAAAGGCGGGATCTGAACCAAAAAGCCTGGATCTGAACCAAAAAGGCTGAATCTGAGCCAAAAACGCTGGATCTGAGCCAAAAGGGCTGGATCTGAACCAAAAAGGCTGGATCTGAACCAAAAAGGCTGGATCTGAACCAAAAAGGCTGGATCTGAACCAAAAAGGCTGGATCTGAACCAAAAACGCTGGATCTGAACCAAAAGGCTGGATCTGAACCAAAAGGCTGGATCTGAACCAAAAGGCTGGCTCTGAACCAAAAACGCTGGATCTGAACCAAAAGGCTGGATCTGAACCAAAAAGCCTGGACCTGAACGAAAAAGGCTGGATCTGAGCCAAAAAGCCTGGATCTGAACCAAAAAGGCTGGATCTGAACCAAAAACGCTGGATCTGAACCAAAAAGGCCGGATCTCAACCAAAAAGGCTGGATCTGAGTCAAAAAGGCTGGATCTGAACCAAAAAGGCTGGATCGTAACCAAAAACGCTGGACCTCAACCAAAAAGGCTGGATATGAACCAAAAAGGCTGGATCGGAACCAAAAAGGCTGGATCTGAACCAAAAAGGCTGGATCTGAACCAAAAAGGCTGGATCTGAACCAAAAACGCTGGATCTGAACCAAAAGGCTGGATCTGAACCAAAAGGCTGGATCTGAACCAAAAGGCTGGATCTGAACCAAAAACGCTGGATCTGAACCAAAAAGGCTGGATCTGTACCAAAAAGGCGGGATCTGTACCAAAAAGGCAGGATCTGAACCAAAAAGGCGAGATCTGAACGAAAACCACTGGATCTGAGCCAAAAACGCTGGATCTGAACCAAAAACGCTGGATCTGAGCCAAAAAGGCTGGATCTGAACCAAAAAGGCAAGATCTGAACCAAAACCACTGGATCTGAGCCAAAAACGCTGGATCTGAACCAAAAACGCTGGATCTGAGCCAAAAAGGCTGGATCTGAACCAAAAAGGCGAGATCTGAACCAAAACCACTGGATCTGAGCCAAAAACGCTGGATCTGAACCAAAAACGCTGGATCTGAACCAAAAAGGCTGGATCTGAACCAAAAAGGCTGGATCTGAACCAAAAAGGCTGGATCTGAGCCAAAAAACGCTGGATCTGAACAAAAAGGCTGGATCTGAACCAAAAGGCTGGATCTGCACCAAAAACGCTGGATCTGAGCCAAAAAGGCTGGATCTGAGCCAAAAGGGCTGGATCTGAACCAAAAAGGCTGGATCTGAACCAAAAAGGCTGGATCTGAACCAAAAAGGCTGGATCTGAACCAAAAAGGCTGGATCTGAGCCAAAAAAGGCTGGATCTGAACCAAAAGGCTGGATCTGTACCAAAAACGCTGGATCTGAACCAAAAAGGCGAGATCTGAACCAAAAAGGTGAGATCTGAACCAAAACCACTGGATCTGAACCAAAAACGCTGGATCTGAACCAAAAACCCTGGATCTGAACCAAAAAGGCTGGATCTCAACCAAAAAGGCGAGATCTGAACCAAAAAGGCGAGATCTGAACCAAAACCACTGGATCTGAACCAAAAACGCTGGATCTGAACCAAAAACGCTGGATCTGAGCCAAAAAGGCTGGATCTGAACCAAAAAGGCTATATCTGAGCCAAAAAAGGGCGGGATCTGAACCAAAAGGCTGGATCTGCACCAAAAAGGCTGGATCTGCACCAAAAACGCTGGATCTGAGCCAAAATGGCTGGATCTGAACCAAAAATGCTGGATCTGAGCCAAAAAGGCTGGATCGGAACCAAAAAGGCTGGATCTGAACCAAAAAGGCTATATCTGAGCCAAAAAAGGGCGGGATCTGAACCAAAAGGCTGGATCTGAACCAAAAAGGCTGCATCTGAACCAAAAACCCTGGATCTGAACCAAAAGGCTGGATCTGAACCAAAAAGCCTGGATCTGAACCAAAAAGGCTGGATCTGAGCCAAAACGCCTGGATCTCCCTCACTCTCTTCAATCCCACTCCACCCTCCAAGTCTTTAAAACAGCTGTTCACCACCATCTCTTATCTTCCCCCATCCAAAACCTTGATCTTTCCTACCCCCGCTAATTTCACCCCAATTCCACTTTTTGAAATACCAACTTCTGTCCTGGAAGTCCTTGGTGTCCTTGTGCTTTATACTTCCCCTTCCCCCCCCCCCCCCTTCTCATGCCTCCTCCCCCCGGGCCCTCTCCCTTCCACACATCTCCCTGCTCTCGGATGTTGTGTTTGTGTGCTTCCCCTTTTCTCCCCATCTTGTCTTCCGCTCCCTCTTTTTGTGTATTTTGTTTGTCTGGTCGATTTGTTTGTGAAGTAAATGTTAGCTCTTTCACGAGCCTCGATTCAGTATACAAAAAAATAATAATAATAAAATCTGAACCAAAAAGGCTGGATCTGAACCAAAAACGCTGGATCTGAACCAAAAAGGTTGGATCTCAACCAAAAAGGCTGGATCTGAGCCAAAAAGGCTGGATCTGAACCAAAAAGGCTGGATCTGAACCAAAAACGCTGGACCTCAACCAAAAAGGCTAGATATAAACCAAAAAGGCTGGATCTGAACCAAAAACGCTGGATCTGAGCCAAAAAGGCTGGATCTGAACCTAAAACGCTGGATCTGAGCCAAAAAGGCTGGATCTGAACCAAAAAGGCTGGATCTGAACCAAAAAGGCTGGATCTGAGCCAAAAAGGCTGGATTTGAACCAAAAAGGCTGGATTTGAACCAAAAAGGCTGGATCTGAACCAAAAAGGCTGGATCTGAACCAAAAAGGCTGGATCTGAACCAAAAAGGTCTCACAGCTGACAATGCATATCAGAGCAAAAACCAAGCCATGAGGTCGAAGGAACTGCCTGCACAGCTCAGAGACAGGATTGTGGCGAGGCACAGATCTGGGGAAGCCTACAAAAATATTCTGCTGCATTGAAGATTCCCAAGAGCACAGTGGCCTCCATAATTCTTAAATGGAAGAAGTTTGGAACAACCGGCACTCTTCCTAGAGCTGGCCGCCCGGCCAAACTGAGCAATCGGGGGAGAAGGGCCTTGGTAAGAGAGGTGACCAAGAACCCGATGGTTACTCTGGCTGAGCTCCAGAGCTCCTGTGTGGAGATGGGAGAAACTTCCAGAAGGACAACCATCACTGCAACACTCCACCGATCTGGGCTTTATGGCAGAGTGGCCAGACGGAAGCCTCTCCTCAGTGAAAGACACATGAAAGCCCACAGAAGCTTGTTTCTCACAGTCTGAGAGTCCTTTCGGTGCTTTTTTGCAAACTCCAAGCGGGCTTTCATGTGTCTTTAGGTGGGTCGGGATTCGAACTCAGGCTGGACAGCTCTAGCACACAAACCTTGAAGCTATCGAGGCTCAACGACGTCATGGAATACGACTCATAAGTTCAGAAAATCAATTCCCTGGAAGGACAACACTAGTTAGGACAAGAGAACGACATGAAGCAGGGAGTGAACCTCCACTGACTTACTAGCGGCAAGGTAATTGCTGAGCAAGATGTCAGACATTAACAAGGACGAGATAGTCCATCAGTGGCGTTACCTGTGTGAGGGTCTCACTTCGCTGTAAGGTCAGGAAGGAGACGCCATCAAATGTGGGAAAAACCTGGAACAAAGCCAAAGCACTGAGTGGGAGAAGAGGTCATCAGCAAATATGAGCTCCATGACCTGCACCGAGGAGATGAAGAGCAAATGGATGAGAGCCTCGTGATTGAGAGGGTTTGTTTTCACCTCTTCTGTTGGACATTATCCTTTGCATCCTTGCTCTTCGGCGGAAAAATGATATTTTACAAAAGCCAAGGTGGGATGAAGACATTAAATAGACCATTTTGGGCTTGCAACGTTATTAGCCCCGAACTGGGTGTCAGTGAGGCTGGGGAGCTTGTTTTGGGGGTTCTGTCCTGTCCCAGGCTTGTTTTGGGGGTCCTCTCCTGTCCCAGGCTTGTTTTGGGGGTCCTGTTCTGTCCCATGCTTGTTTTGGGGGTCCTGTCCTGTCCCAGGCTTGTTTTGGGGGTCCTGTCCTGTCCCAGGCTTGTTTTGGGGGTCCTGTCCTGGCCCATGCTTGCTTTGGGGGTCCTGTCCTGTCCCAGGCTTGTTTTGGGGGTCCTGTCCTGTCCCAGGCTTATTTTGGATGTCCTATCCTATCCCAGGCTTGTTTTTGGGAGTCCTGTCCTGTCCTAGGCTTGTTTTGGGGGTCCTGTCCTGTCCCAGGCTTGTTTTGGGGGTCCTGTCCTGTCCCAGGCTTGTTTTGGGGGTCCTGTCCTGTCCTGTCCTGTCCCATGCTTGTTTTGGGGGTCCTGTCCTGTCCCAAGCTTGTTTTGGGGGTCTTGTCCTGTCCCAGGCTTGTTTTGGGGGTACTGTCCTGTCCCATGCTTGTTTTGGGGGTCCTGTCCTGTCCTAGGCTTGTTTTGGGGGTACTGTCCTGTCCCATGCTTGTTTTGGGGGTCCTGTCCTGTCCCAGGCTTGTTTTGGGAGTCCTGTCCTGTCCCAGGCTTGTTTTGGGTGTCCTGTCCTGTCCCAGGCTTGTTTTGGAGTCCTGTCCTGTCCCAGGCTTGTTTTGGGGTCCTGTTCTGTCCCAGGCTTGTTTTTGGGGGTCCTGTCCTGTCCCAGGCTTGTTTTGGGGGTCCTGTCCGGTCCGTCTGTCCATTCCTCTGTTCGTGTGTGCGTCTGTCCGAAGACACTACTCGAAAATACCTGGATGAATTTCTTTCATATTCGGCACATGCATCCAATAATGGGCTACCTGCGCACGAGGAACGTCAAATGATATTGGGATCGGAGCCAATTTGGAATTTTGGGAGTGAAATAAAATACGGGAGTACAGCAGAGGATTGCATATGATTTTGTGAAACATTATTTATTTATATACACAATACCATCTCCACTACCAACAAACCACCTTTAATTAATTATATATATATCTGAATACACTTTAGCATCACAACTACCGATATACAACCTATAATTATTTATTTATCACTATACACTTTAACATTGTACATCCGACATACCACCTCTATTTATTTATTACTTAAGAAAATCGAAGATTTTTTCCAAGTATATTGATTGGTTTTGTGCGTTATTACTTGGCCAAATTATTTTTTTACATGTTGATCACTCCGGTTTGTGTGTTCTTTGTCTGTCCGCTCACTTATTTATAATTTCCTACAGGTTACAATATTTTAAACAATCTTCACGAAACTTCATGAAACTTCACCAAATGGTAGAGTTCATGGTCCGACAAAATCTTATTGATTTATGAGATCAGCATAGGCCAGAAGGTCAACAAAAGGTCAACCTTTTTCAAATTTCGAAAATCCTCAATTTTCATCCGATTGACTTGAAATCTGAATAGGATTTGCAAACCAGCTTACTGAAACCAACCACCAACTATTATTGTGCTCAACATAGGCCAAAAGGTCAACATAGGCCAAAAGGTCAACATAGGCCAAATTTCTAAGATTGTCAATTTTCATCCGATTAACTTAAAATTTGAAGACGATTTGCAAATCAGGTCACATAATTCAACCACCAAGTATTTTTGAGGTCAACATCGGCCAAAAGGTCTATATAGGCCCGAGTTTACAAAAGCCTCCATTTTCACCCAATTAACTTGAAATTTGAAGAGGATTTGCATATCCAGTCGCTGAATTCAACCCCCAACTATTTTTGAGGTCAACATAGCTCAAAAGGTTAACATTGGCCAGATTTCTAAAATCCTCAATTTTCATCCGATTGATTTGAAATTTTAAGAGGATTTGCATATCTGGTTAATAAATTCAACCACCAAGTTTTTTTGAGGTCAACATAGGCCAACAACTTCTTTTAGTAATTTCGCATATGTCATGCTATGCACGACATAGTTCTTGTTTATTTATTTACACTTTAGCATTGTACAACCTACATACAATCTTTATTTATTTATTTATTTATTCAGTATACACTTTACCATGGCACATCCTATATACTACCTCTAATTATTTATTTATACAGTATACACTTTAGCATGGCACATCCCAAATACCACCTTTAATTATTTATTTATATGCAATTCAGCATTGCACAACCAACCTACCTACAACCTTTAATTATTTATTTGTTTTTATACACTTTACCATCTACACTACCAACAAACTACCTTCAATTATTTATATATCTGAATACAATTTAGCATCACAGCTATACCGATATAGAACCTTGAATTATTTATTTATCTGTGTACACTTTAACATCCCAGCTACTAACATACCACCTTGAATTATTTATTTATCTGTGTACACTTTAGCATCCCAGCTACTAACATACCGCCTTGAATAATTTATTTATCTGTGTACACTTTAGCATCCCAGCTACTAACATACCACCTTGAATAATTTATTTATCTGTATACACTTTAGCATCCCAGCTACTAACATACCGCCTTCAATTATTTATTTATCTGTATACACTTTAGCATCCCAGCTACTAACATACCACCTTGAATAATTTATTTATCTGTGTACACTTTAGCATCCCAGCTACTAACATACCACCTTGAATAATTTATTTATCTGTGTACACTTTAGCATCCCAGCTACTAACATACCGCCTTCAATTATTTATTTATCTGTGTACACTTTAGCATCCCAGCTACTAACATACCGCCTTCAATTATTTATTTATCTGTGTACACTTTAGCATCCCAGCTACTAACATACCACCTTGAATAATTTATTTATCTGTGTACACTTTAGCATCCCAGCTACTAACATACCACCTTGAATAATTTATTTATCTGTGTACACTTTAGCATCCCAGCTACTAACATACCACCTTGAATAATTTATTTATCTGTGTACACTTTAGCATCCCAGCTACTAACATACCGCCTTCAATTATTTATTTATCTGTGTACACTTTAGCATCACAGCTACTAACATACCACCTTGAATAATTTATTTATCTGTGTACACTTTAGCATCACAGCTACTAACATACCACCTTGAATAATTTATTTATCTGTGTACACTTTAGCATCCCAGCTACTAACATACCGCCTTCAATTATTTATTTATCTGTGTACACTTTAGCATCCCAGCTACTAACATACCACCTTGAATAATTTATTTATCTGTGTACACTTTAGCATCACAGCTACCGATATACCGCCTTCAATTATTTATTTATCTGTGAACACTTTGCATCACTGCTACCGATGTACAGCCATGAATTATTTATTTATCTGTGTACACTTTAACATCCCAGCTACTAACATACCACCTTGAATAATTTATTTATCTGTGTACACTTTAACATCACAGCTACTAACATACCACCTTGAATAATTTATTTATCTGTGAACACTTTGCATCACTGCTACCGATGTACAGCCATGAATTATTTATTTATCTGTGTACACTTTAGCATCACAGCTACTAACATACCACCTTGAATAATTTATTTATCTGTGTACACTTTAACATCACAGCTGCCGATATACCGCCTTCAATTATTTATTTATCTGTGTACACTTTAGCATCACAGCTACCGATATACAACCTTGAATTATGTATTTATATGCCTTTTACAATTCTACAACCTACATACCACCTTTATTTATTTATGTACACTTTAACATCTGCACTACCAACAAACCACCTTCAATTATTTATACTAGGGCATGCCCGTACTATATATATATCTAAAATTATATCCCCCCCCTCTATTTACATGAAATGGTTTGGTCCAAAGCGAACGGCTTGCGAGTACGGTGACAATCCCCCCCCTCTATTTACATGAAATGGTTTGGTCCAAAGCGAACGGCTTGCGGAGTTTGGTAAAGAAATCGCCATAGCGTGCACAAACGCGCAGGAAAGCGAAAGAATCGCAAATTAGTTTTAATTAGTTTTAAAACATAGTTTAACGCCAACATAGTTTGCCAACGTGAAATAAATGAATACGCTCTCAAATGTGCCGTCCGAGGCAGAGTCTGTTCGGCACGTTCGGCACACGTGATAGCTCGCTGCTCTCTGATTGGTTGAATCGTTTTTTGGACATAGCTCGGTAACTACTTGTCCGATTAATATGAAACCTTGAAAAGGCACATCCTCGGGTCCCCAGCAATATACCTGGCAAGTTTAAAGTATATCGGACCCGTGGTTGTCGAGAAACAGCGGTTACAGACATACAAACATACAAACATACAAACATACACACAGAGATTACTGGAATTATAGATAGATAAGAACTGGGCGATAATGTAAAAACCTATATCACGATAATGGACCTCATTATCGCGATTATCGCGATAATGTCATGATAATATAAAAAAGAAGAAAAAGACATGAAATGTCATAGCCCCCACAGTGGTTTTAGTAATTTTGCTATAAAGAGTCAAATGCCAACATTCAGCCATATTTGGTCGAATTACAAAACAAAATCTTCTGCATATGTATACTCATGTATTGTCTTTGTGCCAAGTTTGAAGTAAATTGGATGTCCATGCATGTCCGAGAAATTGTTGAGGACGTGTTCAACATCCGGTTTTTTTAGAAGTAAAATGGCCGTCAGTCGGCCACCTTTGATCGCATCGCGAAACAAAATGATTTGCATATGTATATCATCACGTACTGTCTGTGTGCCAAGTATGAACAAAATCGGTAAATGTCCGAGATATGGTTGCAGACAAGGGGGGTGGGGGGGGGGGCGCACGAGCCCGAATCCACAAGCCCCATTTCGGTGTAAGTCCAATGGGGACAAATAATGTAATTGTGCCTTGAGAACCATGGAACATACAATAACAATCCAGATAAAAACAAACTGAATAGCCATAGAGTTACCTGTGTTCGTACTCTTTATTTCATAATTCTGTTGCAATTTGTTGAAATTCAAACCTCATCTTGCCTGGACGAAATCGCTTTGGTCCTTTGCTGAGTGACTGGATGAGCAGTTCGCAAAGCGGTTTATACGGAACGTCTGGCTTGGAAAGTGACAGCAAGCAGCTCGCTAACGGAACACACCAAGCAAGCTGCTCGCCAACGGCGCACACCTAGCAAGAGGCTCGTTAACGGAACACAGCAAGCAAGCTGCTCACTAACGGAACACACCTAGCAAGAGGCTCGCTAACGGAACACAGCAAGCAAGCTGCTCACTAACGGAACACACCAAGCAAGAAGCTCGTTAACGGAACACACCCAGCAAGATGCTCACTAACGGAACACAGCGAGCAAGCTGCTCACTAACAGAATACAGCAAGCAAGCTGCTCGCTAACGGAACACAACGAGCAAGCTGCTCGCCAACGGCACACACCTAGCAAGAGGCTCGTTAACGGAACACAGCAAGCAACCTGCTCGCTAACGGAACACACCTAGCAAGCTGCTCACTAACAGAACACAGCAAGCAAGCTGCTCGCTAACGGAACACAGCAACCAAGCTGCTCACTAACGGAACACACCCAACAAGATACTAACGGAACACAGCGAGCAAGCTGCTCACTAACAGAACACAGCAAGCAAGCTGCTCGCTAACGGAACACACCTAGCAAGAGGCTCGCTAACAGAACACAGCAAGCAAGCTGCTCACTAACGGAAAACACAGAGCAAGCTGCTTGCTAATGGAACACACCTAGAAAGAGGCTCGCTAACGGAACACACCTAGCAAGAAGCTCGCTAACGGAACACACCTAGCAAGAGGCTCTCTAACGGAACACAGAAAGCAAGCTGCTCACTAATGAAACAAACCTAGCAAGAGGCTTGCGAACAGAACACAGCAAGCAAGCTGCTCGTTAACGGAACACACCTAGCAAGCTGCTCGCTAACGGAACACACCTAGCAAGCTGCTCGCTAACAGAACACACCCAGCAAGAGGCTCACCAATGGAACACAGCAAGCCAGCTGCTCCCTAACGGAACACAGCAAGCAAGCTGCTCGCCAACGGAACACAGCAAGCAAGCTGCTCGCTAACGGAACACACCACGCAAGCTGATCGTTAACGGAACACAGCAAGCAAGCTGCTCGCTAACGGAACACACCGAGCAAGCTGCTTGCTAACG
The DNA here is from genome assembly GCF_964187855.1 of Myxine glutinosa. Classification (NCBI taxonomy): domain Eukaryota; kingdom Metazoa; phylum Chordata; class Myxini; order Myxiniformes; family Myxinidae; genus Myxine; species Myxine glutinosa. Next base: position 31,020,611 of record NC_136267.1, read on the forward strand.
GAGCACACCGAGCAAGAGGCTCGCTAATGGAACACAGCAAGCAAGCTGTTCACTAACGGAACACACCTAGCAAGAGGCTCGCTAACGGAACACAGCAAGCAAGCTGCTCACTAATGGAACACACCTAGCAAGAGGCTCACTAACGGAACACACCTAGCAAGCTGCTCGCTAACGGAACACACCTAGCGAGCTGCTCGCTAACGGAACACAGCAAGCAAGCTGCTCGCTAACGGAACACACCTAGCAAGAGGCTCGCTAACAGAACACAGCGGGCAAGCTACTTACTAACAAAACACAGCAAGCAAGCATCTCGCTACCGGAACCCAGCAAGCAAGCTGCTCACTAACGGAACACCGCGAGCAAGCTGCTCACTAACAGAACACAGCAAGCAAGCTGCTCGCTAACGGAACACACCTAGCAAGCTGCTCGCTAACGGAACACACCTAGCAAGAGGCTCGCTAACGGAACACAGCAAGCAAGCTGCTCGCTAACGGAACACAGCAAGCAAGCAGCTCGCTAACAGAACACAGCAAGCAAGCTGCTCGCTAACAGAACACAGCAAGCAAGCTGCTCACTAACGGAACACACCTAGCAAGAGGCTCGCTAAAGGAAAACAGCAAGCAAGCTGCTCACTAACGCAACACAGCAAGCAAGCGGCTCGCTAATGGAACACACCATTTGTGATGAAAGTCATATATGACTACCTTCACTCTTCGGGCATTTAAAATTACGCCTTTTATGTTGAACTTCGTGAGCGGACAGGATGCCCTAGATGCCTAGAGGTACGCACACTCGACTCTAATCTGTCTAGTCTGGGTTTGAATCCCGACCCAGGTATAAACTGTCATCCTGGTGTTTTCCAGGCAGGGTGATGCATCAATGTGTGTGCCGTCCCTCCGATGGATGTTGAACTGGGGGTCCCATCTGCCAGTAGGCCTATGGGTTGGTGAACGTTAAAGATCCCATAGTGTCCTTCGCAAAGAGTAGGCGAGTATGGCAGCACCATGGCTAGGCGAACTAACTAGGCCAGTGTCAGGCCTCGCCAGCCGGTTCTTGAATGACTTGGGCCAACCTTCCCCCGGCCGACCCCACAACTCCACAAGGTGGCATAATAGTGGCCGTTAAAGAACAACAACTTTGACGTTGAACTTCGCGAATAATGAATGCCAAGCAATCCCATGGTGTGCAAAAAATGTAATAGACAAATAAATGAACGAAACATCGCCATGTTTGCCGCTCGTTCGGTCCATCACAGACAGATATCTGGGTTCAAGGTGGTTATATATCGACTGCGCATGCGCAGCACCTATCGCGATAACAAATATGGATTATCGTTATCGCGATAGTAAATCTAAAGCACAATTATCGCCCAGCACTAATTTTACTACTCGACAACCGACAAACCACCTTTAATTATTTATTTGTTTATATATACCTTTTACCGCTGTACACCCTACATCCCACCTTTAATTATTTATTTGTTTATATACCTTTTACCGCTCCACACCCGACATCCCACCTTTAATTGTTTATTTATTTATTTATTTATGTACACTTCCACATTGTACAACCTACATACCACCTTTAATTATTTATTTGTTTATATATCTTTTATAACTCCACAACCTACAAGCCTGGTGTTGGCTTAGCGGTTAGGGTAGCCAGCTTGGGATCCTAGGATCGTGGGTTCCAAATCCCAGTCGATTGCTGAATTAATGCCAGGGGGGTTGACTCGGCCTCAATCCATCCTTCTGAGGTCGGCAAATTGAGTACCAGCTTGCTGGGATGAATGACCACGGTGTGTTCCCCGATTTAAAATAGGCACACCATATCCCTGTGCATCAAAGAGCCTGACCAAGGGTTGGCGTCAGGAAGGGCATCTGGCCATAAAAACATTGCCTCAAACAGGGAACCATGATTGTCATGGGGCCCGCAAGGCTAACCCCCGCTCAAGCAGGGAAAATGGCCCTAAAACGATCATTCATTCATTCATTCAACCTACATACCACTGAAGGAACTGCGCTCCAACGCGAGTCGAAAGAATTGACGCGACCAAAGACGGAATTCGTCCGAGTTGCTTTATTGAAACAAAACAGCTCAGGTATTCTGACAAGCCCGTTTTTCGGGCAACAATATATATACACATTTATGTCGGGAAGTTTGCCCGGCAAAAGCTATACCGGGCATGCCCGGGTATCAAGGGCGAGCCTTGGAAAGGCGAGTCTGGACCTGCCCGGGCGTGTTTGGCTGCGGCCTGGCAAGTCGAGGCTGGGCGTGCCCGGGCGCTCTGGGCGAGCACTGGAAAGGCGATAGCGGGCATGCCCGGACGCTCTGGGCGAGCCCTGGAAAGGCGATAGCGGGCATGCCCGGACGCTCTGGGCGAGCACTGGAAAGGCGATAGCGGGCATGCCCGGGCGCTCTGGGCGAGCACTGGAAAGGCGATAGCGGGCATGCCCGGACGCTCTGGGCGAGCCCTGGAAAGGCGATAGCGGGCTTGCCCGGACGCTCTGGGCGAGCCCGGGAAAGACGAGACCGGGCGTGCCCGGGAGGTTCGGGCGTGCCCGGGAACAGTGAGTCCGGGCATGCCCGGGAGAGGCGCGTCTGGCCGTGTTCTGGCCGGTGCAAGGCGATTATGTACATCCAGCGGTAAACGCTACACATGCCCCTCCAGAATCGACCTGCACCGGCAGGGTCAATTTAAGGGGGGTCCGGATGACCCGGCCGAAGCGACCCCTGGAGGGTCGTGGGGAGGGGTCTGACGTGGTGGTGGGTGGTCGAGCGGGGGGAACTGTGGACGGGGGGCGGCCTCGCCGCGGAGGAAGGGCCAACCGTGGTGGTCGGTCGACGTCCATGTGCGCCGGTTTGAGGCGGTCCACAGAAATCCGGTCCGGCCGGCCGCCGAAGTCGACGATGAAAGACTTGTCGCCCCGTCGCAGGACCCGGAAGGGCCCGTCGTACGGCGGCCGGAGTGGCCCCCGGTGCGCGTCATGACGCATAAAGACGTACTCCGCTGTGCGAAGCGCCGGGGGGACGTAGGACTGGGGGCCACCGTGGCGGGACGTCGGCACGGGGGCAAATCGTCGGGCGGCCTCCTGGAGGTCCGAGCGCTGGCGAGCGGCGGACCAGGGACTGGTAGCGTCAGGCACGAATTCGCCCGGGACGCGGAGTGGCTGGCCGTAGACGAACTCGGCGGCGGACGCCTGGAGGTCTTCCTTGGGGGCCGTGCGAAGGCCCAAAAGGACCCACGGCAGCCGGTCGGCCCAACCGTCGTCCTGAAGGCCGGCCATGAGTGCGGCCTTCATGGAGCGGTGAAACCGCTCGCACAACCCATTGGCTTGGGGGTGGTAGGCCGTGGTGCGGTGCAGCGTGACCCCCAATGAACGGGCGACCGCGCCCCAAAGCTCAGACGTGAACTGTGGGCCGCGGTCGGACGAGATGTCCGCTGGTGCGCTGAAGCGCGCGACCCCGGTGGCGATGAACGCCTGTGCCACGTCGGCGGTGGTGGTGGAGGTGAGGGGCACGGCCTCCGGCCACCTGGTGGTCCTGTCCACCATGGTGAGCAGGTGGGTGAACCCCCGCGAGGGGGGCAGGGGACCCACCAGGTCCACGTGGACGTGGTCGAAACGCCGTTCAGGCACGGCGAAAGGTGCCAGCGGGGCCTGGGTGTGGCGGTGGACCTTGGCTCGCTGGCAGGCCGTGCAGGCGTTGGTCCAGTCGCGGATGTTTCGTCGAAGGCCGTGCCAGACGAAATGCGCCGACACCAGCTTCTGAGAAGCTTTCCGGCCCGGGTGAGAAAGGCCGTGGATGGAGGCGAAGATGCGGCGCTGCCAGGAAACGGGCACGATGGGGCGAGGCTGGCCCTGGGAGACGTCGCAGAGCAGGACGGTGCCCGCGAAGGGGATGTCGGCCAGGCGGAGGCCCGTGTCCACCACGCGGAGTGCCTGCACCGAGGCGTCGGTGGTCTGGTCGGCCGCCATGAGCGTGAAGTCCACGCCGAGGTGGACCGCGCTCGCGCTGGCCCGCGAAAGGCAGTCGGCCACGGCGTTGTCTTTGCCGGCGACGTGCTGGATGTCCGTGGTGAACTCCGACATGGCGGAGAGGTGGCGCTGCTGGCGGGCCGACCACGGCTCCGTGACCTTAGCCATTGCGTAGACCAACGGCTTGTGGTCGACGAAAGCCGTGAACGGGCGGCCCTCCAGGAGGTGTCGGAAATGGCGAACGGCCAGGAATAGCCCGAGCAGCTCGCGGTCGAACGTGCTGTAGTTTAACTCGTTCGGCCAGAGTTGCCGGCTGAAAAAAGCGAGTGGCTGCCAAACCCCGTCCACCCATTGCTCATGGACGGCGCCCACCGCGTAGTTGGAGGCGTCCGTAGTGAGGGCGATGGGCGCGTTGAGCACCGGGTGAGCCAGCAGCGTTGCGTCGGCGAGGGCCCGTTTGGCACTGGCGAAGGCCGCGTCCATGGCCGCGGACCAAACAATGTCATGCTTGGCCGGCTTGCCCCGGAGGGCCTCGTAAAGGGGCCGCATGAGCTGAGCAGCGCGGGGCACGAATCGGTGATAAAAATTCACCATGCCGAGGAACTCTTGGAGGGCCTTGATGGAACGGGGACGCGGGAACGTGGTGATGGCCTCGACCTTGGTCGGCAGCGGCACGGCCCCGGTCTTGGTGATGCGGTGGCCCAAAAAGTCAACGGTCGTCGCGCCGAAGTGGCATTTGACCGGGTTGACAATTAAGCCGTGCTCGCTGAGGCGACCGAACAGTGTTCGGAGGTGGAGGAGGTGCTCGGCGCGGGACGTGCTGGCGACGAGGATGTCGTCCAGATAGACGAAAAGAAACGGCAGGTCGCGCAGCACGCCGTCCATCAAGCGCTGCAACGCCTGGGCCGCGTTCTTGAGGCCAAACGGCATCCGCAAAAATTCGAACAGGCCGAACGGCGTGATGACGGCCGTCTTCGAGACGTCGGCCGCCTGGACAGGTACCTGGTGGTAGCCCCGTATCAGGTCAATTTTCGAAAAGATGACCCGTCCCGCCAAACGGGTGGAAAAGTCCTGAATATGCGGGATCGGGTACCTGTCGGGGGTGGTAGCGTCATTGAGACGGCGGTAGTCGCCACACGGGCGCCATCCACCCCCCGGCTTTGGCACGATGTGCAGTGGCGAGGCCCACGCGCTATCGGAGCGCCGCACGATGCCGAGGTGCTCCAACGCGTCGAATTCGGCTTTTGCCACGGCGAGCTTGGCTGGGTCGAGGCGGCGGGCCCTGGCGTAGACCGGCGGGCCCGTAGTGGGTATGTGGTGCTCGATCCCGTGCCGCACCGCGACGGCCGAAAACGTCGGCCGCGTGAGGGCCGGGAATTCCACGAGCAGGCGAGCGAACTCGTTCGTTGCCGGGAGGGCGCACGCCAGTTCGGTCGGCGTGGAGCTGCTCATTGTGCATGCCAGGGAGCTGAAGGTCTCGGCGTGGACAAGGCGACGTCGTTTGACGTCGACCAGCAGCCCGTGCGCGCAGAGGAAGTCGGCGCCCAGCAAAGCCACGGGGACGCTGGCGGTAACAAAAGTCCATTGAAAGCGCTGGCTGCCGAAGCAGAGGGTGACGTCGCGTGGGCCGAAAGTGCGTATGGCCGAGCCATTAGCAGCGACCAAAGAGGGGCCGCAAACTGCGTCCAGCCTGTCCTGCTCGGAGGCAGGTATGACGCTCAGTTGGGCGCCGGTGTCGCACAGGAAACGCCGTCCAGACGCTTTGTCCCGAATAAACAGCAAGTTGCCCGAGTGGCCGGCGCTCATGGCTGGGAATGAACGCCGGCCCGGCCGTTTCCCGACCTGCCGAAAGTGCACGGGGGCCGGCACGTCCGAGCCTTGTGTCCGAACCTGGTGTGGTAATAACACCACGCCCGGTCAGGTGGAGGCCCCGGCCGTCGTGTCGGAAGCGGGCGGTGCGGCGTGGTGGCCGCCAGTTGCACCGGCAGTTCGGCCTCCAACCGCGCAGGGCGCTCGGGCGTCGTGGGTGTCGCCTCGGACGGCGGCGGGCTCCAGGTGACCGCGCCGATGTGCTGGCCCGCCGAGGAGATCTTATCGGCTTCCCTGGCGAGGGCGCGGGAATCCGTGATCAACGTGCCAGCCAGGGCGAGGCGTACCGGGTTAGGCAGCTGACGGAGGAACAGCTCCCGGAACAGGAATGCCGGAGAGTGCTCGCCGAGCAACGAGAGCATATAGTCCATGCGCTCGGACGGGCGCGTGTCGCCGAGCTCGGGCAGGTCAAGCAGGCGCCGTGCGCGTGCTGCCGGTGAGAGGGCGAAAGCGCCGAGGTGGAGCGTCTTCAGCGCATCGTATTTGTCAGCAGCCGGCGGGTGCTGGAGGAGGCTCAAGGCGCGGGCCGCGGTGGCGGGACCGAGCGCCGCCACAACATGGTGGAAGCGGGTGTCGTCCGCGGTGATGCCTCGCAGGGCGAACTGGGAGTCCGCCTGGGCGAACCAAACAGCCGCGTGAGCCTCCCAGAAGGTAGGCAGTTTAAGCGTCACTGCCGTATCCATGTCGGTAGGTCACCAATGAAGGAACTGCGCTCCAACGCGAGTCGAAAGAATTGACGCGACCAAAGACGGAATTCGTCCGAGTTGCTTTATTGAAACAAAACAGCTCAGGTATTCTGACAAGCCCGTTTTTCGGGCAACAATATATATACACATTTATGTCGGGAAGTTTGCCCGGCAAAAGCTATACCGGGCATGCCCGGGTATCAAGGGCGAGCCTTGGAAAGGCGAGTCTGGACCTGCCCGGGCGTGTTTGGCTGCGGCCTGGCAAGTCGAGGCTGGGCGTGCCCGGGCGCTCTGGGCGAGCACTGGAAAGGCGATAGCGGGCATGCCCGGACGCTCTGGGCGAGCCCTGGAAAGGCGATAGCGGGCATGCCCGGACGCTCTGGGCGAGCCCTGGAAAGGCGATAGCGGGCATGCCCGGACGCTCTGGGCGAGCCCTGGAAAGGCGATAGCGGGCATGCCCGGACGCTCTGGGCGAGCCCTGGAAAGGCGAGAGCGGGCATGCCCGGGAAAGACGAGACCGGGCGTGCCCGGGAGGTTCGGGCGTGCCCGGGAACAGTGAGTCCGGGCATGCCCAGGAGAGGCGCGTCTGGCCGTGTTCTGGCCGGTGCAAGGCGATTATGTACATCCAGCGGTAACCGCTACACCACCTTTAATTATTTATTTGTTTATATAGCTTTTACTGCCCCGCACCCCACATCCCACCTTTAATTATTTATTTCTTTATTTGTTTATGTACACTTCCACATTGCACAACCTACATCCCACCTTTAATTATTTATTGATTTATTTATCTACACTTCACATTGTACAACATACATACCACCTTTAATTATTTATTTGTTTATATACCTTTTACCACTCCACACCCTACATACCACCTTTAATTATTTATTTGTTTATATACCTTTTACCACTCTCCAACGTACATACGACCTTTAATTATTTATTTGTTTATATACCTTTTACCACTCCACACCCTACATACCACCTTTAATTATTTATTTGTTTATATACCTTTTACCACTCTCCAACCTACATACCACCTTCAATTATTTATTTGTTTATATACCTTTTACCACTCTCCAACCTACATACCACCTTTAATTATTTATTTATTTATTTATTTATGTACACTTCCAAATTGTACAACCTACATACCACCTTTAATTATTTATTTGTTTATATACCTTTTACAATACCACACCCTACATACCACCTTTAATTATTTATTTGTTTATATACAGTAACGTGAAAAAGTAATTACACCACATGTAAAGTTTGGACTTTTTCAACATATTTCAACATACAGCTATTTGATCTTCATTTCAACAATGTTGATAGATAAAGGTGATATAATATAACAAATATCATGAAACATTTACATTTTATAGTCCATTGTATAATTTAAATAGACATAAATGCAAATTTCGCATGTGAAAAAGTAAGTACACCCCTACATTTATCACTACTTCAAATACCTAAAATTAGAATCAGGTGCACAAGCTCAGGTGCAAATGATTAGAACATCGTTAGAGAGGATCTTGGAGGAACCTGTCTTGTTTAAACCTCAGACATTTAGTTTGGTTTGCTCTTTGTTGTTGAAGGGTGCGGCGTCACCATGCCTAGATCAAAAGAGCTCTCCGAGGCCTTCAGAAAGAAGGTTATAGATGCCTACGAGTCTGGGAAGGGATTTAAAAAGATCTCCACAAACAATTTGAAATCAATCATTCGACTGTCCGGAAGATCATCTACAAGTGGAGAAGATTCCAAACAACTGCCAACTTGTTCAGGCCAGGCCACCCCAGCATCTTGCGGTCTGCTCTCAGCCCGAGAGCAGACCGCAAGATGCTGAAAGAAGTCTCTAAGAACCCCAGAATGTCATCACGGGACCTACAGGTAGCTCTTGCCACTGTTGATGTCAAAGTGCACGAGTCTACCATTAGAAAGAGGCTGCACAAATTTGATCTACATGGGAGGTGTGCCAGGAGGAAACCTTTGCTGTCCAGAAAGAACATCAGGGCAAGACTAAAGTTTGCCAATGAACATCTAGGCAAAGACCAGCACTTCTGGAACAATGTGCTCTGGACAGATGAGTCAAAGGTTGAGCTATTTGGCCACAGTACCAGAAGAGATGTTTGGCGAAAACCAAAGACAGCATTTGACCACAAGAACCTGATACCAACTGTAAAGCATGGTGGTGGAAATATTATGGTTTGGGGCAGCTTTGCTGCATCAGGGCCTGGGCAGCTCACCATTATAGAATCCACTATGAATTCTTCATTGTACCAGGGGGTGCTTGAGGATAATGTGAGGCCATCTGTCGGAAAGTTGAAGCTCAACCGAAGGTGGACCTTGCAACATGAAAATGACCCTAAACATACCAGTAATTCCACCAAGGAATGGCTGAAAAGAAATAAATGGACGGTTCTGGAATGGCCAAGTCAAAGCCCGGATCTAAATCCCATCGAGATGTTGTGGGGGGATTTGAAACGAGCTGTGCATGCAAGAAACCCCTCAAACATCACACAGCTGAAATAATTCTGCATGGAGGAGTGGGCAAAAATTTCTCCCAGTCGATGTCAGAGACTGGTAGAGAGTTATAAGAAACGCCTACTTGAGGTTGTTTCTGCCAAAGGGGGCAATACCACCTATTGGAGCCAAGGGCGTACTTACTTTTCCCACATCCGAAATTTGCATTTATGTTTATTTAAATTACACAATGGACTACAAAATGTAAATGTTTCTTGATATTTGTTATATTATATCATCTTTATCTATCAATATTGTTGAAATGAAGATCAAATAGCTGTATGTTGAAATATGTTGAAAAAGTCAAAATTTTACATGGGGTGTACTTAGTTTTTCACGTGACTGTACATATATACATATATATATATATATATATATATATATATATATTGTTGCGGAGATGAGGACTGTATTTTTTTTATTGTGTGCTGTATTATTATTATTATTGTTTATTCTGCGCCCCCCTACCTCCGGAGCTGTGTAAAGGTGAAAGGGCATCCCATAATTAGTCCACAAGCATACACATCAGCCAAATAATAGAATACCCCTGTTTGATAGTTATCTCTTATTCTGTGTTTTAGAGTAAGGCTGTGTCTCCCATTAATTGAAGTACTCCATTGCACCAGTGAAAGAGAATAGATCCCCTTTCATTCCCATCCCCAAAATCTCCATTCCCTTTTACATCCCCTCTGGTGATTGCCAACCCTCGATTGCCAATTACCTCCCCTCCAATAACCGCCATTGACCACGAGGCAGGGTCGGAGAAGAAAGGCGTGTCTCCACCTCGTCATAGAGGGGAAGAGGGGCGTGCCCGCCCGTCGTCATCAAGGGCGGAGCGAGAGGGTCGCGTGACCAACCAGGGCCGAGGTGAGCACACCGATGGGCGTGTCAGGAAGGCCGGCGGCTTGATCGCTGGAGGCGCTATAAAAAGGCGCGCACGCAAGAAGCAAGAGAGAGAGTCGTGAGGAGTCAGTCAGTGGAGTCGGTGGTCAGTTGGTTGCGTTGGTTGCGGTGAGGAGTCGGTGGTAGTGGTCAGTTGGTTGCGTTGGTTGCGGTGAGGAGTCGGTGGTAAAGAGTGAGTGGACGAAGAAAGAGTTGAGGGTTTGGACCAGACGAGTCGGACAAGGCCTGGCAAAGCACGCGACGTCCACAGCAGCCACAACAGCAGCTTGGGGGCCTGAACGGCGGTTTGGAGCAGGGCCGTGAAGGAACGGCGGCTGCTAAACGCGCCGGTTGTGCTGCAGGACCCCCTTGGACCTTCCTCTCCCTCCAGCCATCCACCTCCTGCCTTTCCACCCTTCTTGTGTACGTGAGTTTGTTTTGTTTGTTCTGTCCCTGGGTTAATTAAGTCTGTATAAGCTAATAATTGCACTGTCTCTGATTCTTCTGTATATTATTTTATTATCTTTCCTTCTCCTTGGTTACTTTGAGCATGTAAATAGTAGGAATAAATTTAGTAGTATTTCCAACCTTTTTGTCTTCTTCTTCTTCTTCACATCTGTGTCGCCTTTGTCTTTTCCCTATTGAATAGCTGCGGTGCGATCCGGCCAACGTTTGGGTGGAATCGGGTGAGTCGGGGATCCTGTAACGGTCGCGGTTGGACCATCCGCTCGGCCCATCATAACATCTAAACCGCGATCCGTAACAATTGGTGTCGGGAAGTGAGATCGGACCCGAAGCACGCTTAACGCGCTCAAAATTACGAGCTCCCGAAAAATTGTGTTTTAAAGAAATAAAACCCGAATTTTGAAATCGCGCCATGGCTGGTCAAGGCGACGGGATGCCGGTGGGAGAGATAGAGGGGTTAGGAGTAACCCAGGATCAAATGGAGGGGAGCAATGAGGAGGCGGTTGAGGGAGTATCAGACGCACAAGATGGCGTCCTCGCGCACGGGGGTGTAGCGGCACCAAATTGCGCTGCGCCCGTGGTCGCGGCAGCGGAGCCAGAGATGCCAGAGTACATGCGAGTCTTTATGATTCAAATGATGGCAAAAATGGATGCCCAAAATGATAAGTCCACCCGAGAGCGAAGAGAAATGGGTGAGCGATTGGGGGGCCAAATGGGGGTAATGGGGAACCGGATGGAGGCTCAGAATGAGCAATTGGGGGTAATGGGGAACCGGATGGATGCTCAGAATGAGCAATTGGGGGTAATGAGGGACGAAGCGAGGGGTACCGGTGAGGGGTTAGACAAGAAATTTGGGAAGTTAGACAAAAATTTTGAGGGGTTAGACAACGGGATAAAAGAGGTGAAAAATGGGTTAATGGGGTTAGAAAATAGGATGGAGGACAAATTGCGGGAAATAGGGGAACAATCTGCCAGGGAAATCAAACGAATGGGGAACCAGATAGAGGAGGTGCAAATCGGGTTAGAAAGTAAACTGGATGCTCAGAGGGATTAATTGGGACAGATGAGGGTGGCATCTACAAGGGGGATGGAGGAGATACGACGAGGGGTAAGTGAGGAGGTTTCGGGGCTACGCGAGGAGGTAAAGCGAGGTGAGAAGCGTATGGAGAAAGAGGTGAGAAATAATACGGCGAAGTTACAAGGGGGAATAGAAGATCTGACGGAGGAGGTGGAACAGCTGACAGAGGGACAGACGGAGTTAGTGGAGCAGGTTCAAAAGAACACTGCGGTACTAGGAGGGTTAAAGGCGACACAAAAAGAAATTAAAAACGAATTAATAGCGACACAGAGGCAATGTCAGATGGTACGTGAGGAACTGACAACGAGGGTGGACGAGGTGACAGAGATAATGGAGACGAAAGACCGAGAGGTGAGGATGCACATAGAGAGGGTCACGGTAGCCTTAGAGGACGAACTTGAGGAGACGCACCGGGGAATAAAAGAGGTGAAGCGAAAATTAGAGGAAGTGGAAGAAGAGGTGAGTGAAATTAAGAAGGGACGGACAGAAACTAAAAGAGAAATCCAGGAGGAGGTGATGGAATATGTGCAAGGTCGGTGCTCAACTCATAATGTGATGCTCACTAACCAAATAAAGAGTTTGCAGGTGGCAAAGGAGGTGCGGAGACGAGGTACGGAGGTGAGTGGCAATGTATATGATGTGAGGAAAGCTTCAGTCGGCTTGGGGGTTGATTTGGATCCGGGTGTTCGTGAAAGGCCGTTGGTGAAGTGTGCGGCAGGACTGGTGTGCGAAAAAAGAGGTGTGCGAGAATGTCCGACCATGGGGTGTGTGAGGAAAAAGTGCGCGCCGACCAGTGAGTGTGCTGTCAAGAGTGAGTCGGTCGTAGCGCGTGTGCGAGGGAGCACATGGAAGCGCGGTGTGGTAAGTGTTACAGAGGATGTAACGAAAGAGTGTGCGCGAGAGGATGCGCGAGAAAGGTGTGTAACGGACAGGTGCATGGGGAAAGAGTGCGCTGTCAAGAGTGAAGGAGAATGCACGCCTGTGGTGAGAGTTACAGAGGATGTAACGAAAGAGTGTGCGCGAGAGGATGCGCGAGAAAGGTGTGTAACGGACAGGTGCATGAGGAAAGAGTGTGCTGTCGAGAGTAAGGGTGAGTGTGCTGTCAAGAATGGAGGTGAAAGTAGTGAGAGTGACACGCAGCGTGAGTTGGTTGTGACAGGTGAGCGAGGATGTACACCTGGAATGGAAGGATGCACACCTGGAATGGTAGGGCGTGTGTGGGAATGCACACTTGAGTTGGTCGTGAGGCACGTGGTTGGGTGTGCGGGTGAGAGCACACCTGTGGTTGTCACAGAGGAGGTGACCGAGGAGGGGGCGCGAAGAGGTGTGTTGGTGAGGTGTGCGAGCGACGAATGTGTGCCAAGGTGTTCGGTGGTCAGGTGTGTGACCAGGTCTGTGAGCGGAATGAGTGTACCGAGGTGTGTAAGGAAAGGTACGAGGAGCATGGGAACAGCTGGAGGTATGAGCAAGAAAGGGGTAGCGTATGCATGTAAGCATGCAGGTGAAACATCGACGGTAACCGGGTTAGCGGTTAGAGCGACTTATAGCCGAATCGGGCCCTCGGTGCGCGTCGGGCAGCTTCGCGTGCCGCGAGGACCAGCGGGGATCCGAACCACGGCGGTTTCGAAAGAACCGCCGTACGCGATCCACGCTGTGCCTCGCTTGGAACGGCCGCGTCCGGGCTCCACTAGGCGGAGCGGGCAGCCCGATAGGAAGGGTCGTCATGGCGACCACTTTCTATTGAGACGTGCCGGCAGGTCGAGATCGGGACATTGGATGGCTCCACGCCGAGGTGGTGCGTGGGATCTCGGCCCGAGTAAGCCCCCGTCCCTGCCACGAATGCGGGACGTATCCAGCCGCTGGCACAAAACAACCCGTATTCATTGCTCAGCTGCACGAAGCCGAGCTTTAGAAGGGAATTGGCGCACCGAGAGGATGTAATAAGTAGACGGGTGATGAGGATAGTGTTTTGGCCCCGAAATTAGAAAAAAGGCAAAATTTGCTGATTGGCAGTAATGATTGGCAGATGATGGGTAGAATTGGCAGTAAATGGAAAATTTTTGAATTGGCTGAAATTTGGTGTGCCAAATTGATAGTGGGACCTCCCCGATGTGGTGGGATGGCAAATCCATCATCCCTCACAGGTGGGGGCAAATGCGCTATAGTTTATGGGGTTGATGGCAGTGAAAACTAGCCCGGGTGGGTTAGGATATGGTGTGTAGGGCCCTAGAAGATGACATTAGGTAACGTTAAGGTTAGTTAGTGACAAGGATACCTGTAGTGGGGACGCAGGTAGATTAGTGTGGATGATAATGACGTGGGAGCGCAATAGTTTAAAGGGACGACTGGGAAGCGCAAGTTTCAGAGGGGAGTAGTTAGCTGAGATGATGCCGTGTGTTTGAAGATTGAACAGGTGTGATTGAACAGGTGTGATTGAACAGGTGTGATTGCACAGGTGTGCAACTGAACAGGTGTGTGGAGCAGTGTATGAGTGAGTGATGGTGATGTGTGTTGTGTTGACCAACTGGTCCAGGAAGAGGAGGAGGGTGCAGGTGGCACCAGGTATGATTGCACAGGTGTGCAACGACAGGTGAATGGAGGACAGGTGTATGGAATAAATGGTATGGAGTATTGGAATGGATGGTCATGGAGTGAGTGTGGTGGAAATTGTGGAGTGGAGTGGATGGTGCGAAGGTGTGAATGGGGGAAGAGTGGACCCCCATCACGGATACCCGGCGCGGGTAGTGTAAGTGTTAGGTAGAGGGTACAGGTAAATTGTGGTTGGATATTGGCATCTGTGGTGCGGGTGAAAGAATGGTCTTTGGATGGGTGCATTAGTGTTGTGGAAATGGCTGGGCGTGTAGCCTGTTAGTGTGTGTAGTTGGTTGGGCACTCCACCACTGTGAGGATGTCGGCCAGGTGAGGCCGCAGGTGGGCTCTGGGAGCCGGTAGCGGTGAGGAGTCGGTGGTGGTGGTCAGTTGGTTGCGTTGGTTGCGGTGAGGAGTCGGTGGTAAAGAGTGAGTGGACGAAGAAAGAGTTGAGGGTTTGGACCAGACGAGTCGGACAAGGCCTGGCAAAGCACGCGACGTCCACAGCAGCCACAACAGCAGCTTGGGGGCCTGAACGGCGGTTTGGAGCAGGGCCGTGAAGGAACGGCGGCTGCTAAACGCGCCGGTTGTGCTGCAGGACCCCCTTGGACCTTCCTCTCCCTCCAGCCATCCACCTCCTGCCTTTCCACCCTTCTTGTGTACGTGAGTTTGTTTTGTTTGTTCTGTCCCTGGGTTAATTAAGTCTGTATAAGCTAATAATTGCACTGTGTCTCTGATTCTTCTGTATATTATTTTATTATCTTTCCTTCTCCTTGGTTACTTTGAGCATGTAAATAGTAGGAATAAATTTAGTAGTATTTCCAACCTTTTTGTCTTCTTCTTCTTCTTCACATCCGTGTCGCCTTTGTCTTTTCCCTATTGAATAGCTGCGGTGCGATCCGGCCAACGTTTGGGTGGAATTGGGTGAGTCGGGGATCCTGTAACGGTCGCGGTTGGACCATCCGCTCGGCCCATCATAACATCTAAACCGCGATCAGCAACAATATATATATATTTTTTAATATATATATATATATTGTTGCGGATCTCAGCGCCGGCCTTTTCCCCTTACCAAGGGGGGATTAGTCCCCTTGTCTTTGACTAGCCGACGGGACCCGGGACCTATGACGTCCCTCCCGGACAGCGTGAAGTAGGGTCGTAATACTAATCACTAATAGCTAAGTACTCGCGCCGCCCAGAAACGAGGAAATAAGCCTTGCCCGAATCACGGGTGTTGGTGGATATGCCGAGCGGTAGCGAACCCATGACCCGAGCCGTTAGCAATGGCTAAACCCGATCCGAGCGGTTCTTAATCGTGCCACACTTACCCAATGGAGGAAATCACTGAACCGGTCGAATTTGGAAGAAAGGAATAACACGATTTATTTACACTTTGTACAATAATCAGAAGAAGAAAACACAGTGCAGTCTTAATCACAGCCTTAACTTATCCCTGGACAAATGGGCCCGTTCACACTCACACACACTCACACGGGGTTTGCAGTTGACCAGGTCAGCACGGCCAGGCAGCTCGCTTTCCGGTCCCCAACTCGCACCATGAAGAAGATGAATACAGCAGCCAGGAGCTCTCCACGTGTCGTTGGCGCGCACGGGATTATTACAGGGCGAACGGTAGGGCTGGCTTTGGCGGTTACACTTGCGGCTGCAGCCGCGAACATAATAAGCGAATAGTTCAATAAACGCGAACCATGCACTTCTCAATCAATTAAGGCTCTCGACACTGTCGTGTGCACGCCGGTCCTCTGAGTCCTCCAACCAGTGCTTGGCTTCAGCCCTCTCAATACAGTTCTCTTGCAACTCGAGCGCCTGCCTCTCCCTTCTCATAACTCTTCAACACCGCGCATCCCTTCTCATAACTCAACTCTTCACCGCGCATCCCTTCTCATAACTCAACTCTTCACCGCGCATCCCTTCTCATAACTGAGGTGGGGGCCTTGCGCCAAGGGTTTTATTGCCATGCCCTTGGAACCCTCTGGAACTCACCAGACGTTCTTCACCACGCCCTGTCACGCCATGCCCTCCGAGCCCTGGTTGGCTGGAAGCCCTTACCGTCATCGCCTCTGACGTGCTCCTCGACTCTGCCACACCCCGACCTCGCGCTCCTCCCGCTTTTCAGGCCATGCTCCTCCCTCGTGTCACTTGGCTTGTTTCGAGCCAACAAAGGGCAGCGAACGCTGCTGGCAGCCAAAGCGTAACAAATTGCGAGTAGCCAAAGTGTAACAAACTTGAGGGATGCCAAATGGGGTGCGGGATCGATTATGCCCACTGATGTAATTGGGGGGGGGGGGGGGGTGGCGCAAAGATGAAAAGGACCTCAGCTCATTTCTTTACACAACGCAGATATTACTAGGGAAATGGCCTACTCTTACACATACTATACTATCTATATAATAATAGCGTAAGGGCTCGACTTTGTTATCCCTTTTACGCCGCACCCAGTGACCC
Source organism: Myxine glutinosa (assembly GCF_964187855.1). Classification (NCBI taxonomy): domain Eukaryota; kingdom Metazoa; phylum Chordata; class Myxini; order Myxiniformes; family Myxinidae; genus Myxine; species Myxine glutinosa. The sequence continues at coordinate 31,037,152 of NC_136267.1, forward strand.
AATGCCCACGGCACTCATGGATTTACGATCTACGAACCACGCTCTTTGTTTATCACGTACAGCCATACTCGAAAAATCTGAATTAGCCGACGTTGGGGCCCAAAAGCATCCGATTAACTGCCGATACGACGCCATCTTACGATGCCATCGTATTGGCGTCTGCTGGGCGAAGGCGAAGCGAGCCGTCCGCTGATTGGACAGTCGAGTGGTGTGAACATGGGTGGTGTGAACCAAATGGTCTTTTTATTCCCTTGAACATTTTAAATTAGGATATATAAGGAAACGTCTTTATCGTCATTTTAATAAAGTTAAATGGAGTGACATTGCGATACTCGGGGAGCGTTGCATAAATCCTCGTAACTCAGAGAGGTGTAGCAGGTGGCGAGACGTAAGTAAGCTTAAAGATAACGAGCTGAAACAGACGAACGATATGTCAATCCCTTTCTACACCGAACGGCAATAAAAGTATGAGAGCGGGAAGGCATGGCCTGAGCACTTCGAGCAGAGAGGACTGATTGGACTTAACTTAAAGAGAAAAAATTGGAGCTTAACGGAAGAAGAAGCTCCCATGAGCGCTCCCCTATGCCATCCATAATGGTACACTCTATCCATACACCACATCCTCCCTTCCGTGGATGTTCCACGGGTTTCGGCTAGTGACATAACTAATACTCTAAGTGGGCCTACGTGTTGCTTGTGGACTAACTATGGGGGGCAAACCTTTAACCTTTAAGATGTCATATTTACAATGTCAAAACCGTATCAATATATATTTGGATTTGAGGTCAAAAGATGAATATCAGGCAAGAGTACAGAAGGTCAGCTTTTTTTTTTTCATCCCTGCCAGGTTGAACACTTTACGTTTTGTATCCAAATGATGGGCTTGATCTGCATCCGGACTTTAAAGGAGATCCCAAATGCTCAGACCACCTCAATGCTAATCTACCCCTTGTTACCCTACAAAATAGATATGATGTCTTTTTCCGATTTGCGATTTTTTAAGTGGGTAATTTTGCGATTAAAAGTTGAAATCTACTTCTTCATCTTCGCTTTGACGTCACCTCGTGAAAGTGACCGCATCTTCCATATTGGCAACGAATAACATCAACAAACGATTCAATTAATTATCGAATTTCTACAAATAAGCCGGGTCGATGCATCCTTGGTGGTTGTCGTAATACAAACCAAGATGGTTTCATGCTACACCAATGGCCAATAGCTGCGAGTGTTGCCAGAAATTTGACGAGGGTTGTTCGAAAAACTTGAGTGTGAATCGTCCCTACAAAATGGTCGCTTTTGTGTTCAGAACATTTTACAGAGAACTATTTATGAAACAACAGAAATGGCTATATCTTTTGGTTATTTGCCACGATTGACAGAGGATGCCATTCCCACGATTAAGTGGAAGAAACAGCCGTCGCACGAATCTGCAACAACTTCTCTGTCGAGCTACCAGCATATGGACACGGGCGATTTCAGTGGTGAATCGAACACCTGTGTTGGTTTGCCGGCGAGTTAACTCACCTCACTAGATGTGATGCCTAACATCGCCGCCACCATGCCCTACGCATCTGAAGAGTTCAAAAACCTAGACGTCATTGCCTCGGATGCCATCACGTCAACTCCGATTTTAAAAACCCCAGCTCTCTCTGGGCTATGTCCCCCAAATATTCCTACAGGTCGCACAAGATCCGCCTTCAACCCTCTTATGGTTAAACTGCCGAAATTAAGACTCTCTGCTCACCTTCACTCCTTCATTCCTCTATTCTCCCACCTCTGGAACAAACTCCCTCACTCTCTTCAATCCCACTCCTCTCTCCAGGTCTCTAAAAACAGCTGTTCACGACCATCTCTTATCTTCCCCCATCCAAAACCTTTATCTTTTCTACCCTCGCTAATTTCACCCCAGATCCACTTTCTTGAAATACCAACTTTTTTCCTGGAAGTCCTTGTGGTATCCTTTTGTTTTATACTTCTCGCACCCCCCCCCCCCCCCTTCCCACGCATCCTCCCACCAAGCCCTCTCCGTCCCACAGATCTCCCGATGTCCCTGCTCTCAAATGTTGTGTTTCTGTGCCTCCCCTTCTCTCCCCATCTTGTCTACAGCTCCCCTCATTATATACTTTATGTGTCTGTTTTGATTTTTTTGTGTGATAAATGTTAGCTCTTTCATGAGCCTCGATCCAGTATACAAAAAATAAAAAAGAATCCCACAAACAATCACCCACGGATGATTCTAATCAGTACGATCGGCATTCAAGAAAAGAGAGAGAATGAGGCTGAGTATATTTGAAATGTGTGTCGTGTGTGTGTGGGTGTGTGTGCACACATGCGTGTGATCATTAGGTTAGTGTGCAGACATACATAGAAAGAAAACCTTGCGCTGCAATATATAAAGATGATATATCCACAGGTGATGCAGGAAATACAATCGAACAGCATATCCATAAACTGTGATGCCGAGTTTAGAGGTACTAGAATATAAGACCCGTCGCTTCGCTGACGGAAATACCAATCTTTTCTGAGATGGCTAATCTATGGGGGAAGAAAAAAAAGATTCCTGGGAGATCCTACTCTCCGTGCACGGATAACCAACGTCACATGTTGGCATTTGCAGTTTTGACACGCGTGTCCATGTACCCATTTAAAAAATGTAAAAAATTTTTTTTTGCGAATCACAAACACTCCTGGGAGTTACCCGAATCCACTGTAGTTAGATTTATTGGAATCCGTTAATCCGTTCTCAAGTTATAACAGGACAAACAGACAAACAGACAGACAGACAAACAGACAAACAGACAGACACGGCTCCTTTTATAATATAGATGACTTTTACACACATTCCTCCAAAAGTGTTTCTATCTATTCTTGTCTCCAGTAGCTTCTGCACACTCCCACTGATCCGATTCAACATCCTGAGAACCTTCAGAGTTGCTAATGATGGAGGAATCAGGATCGGAATCCGAGCTCGGAATACGCTGTTTCTCAATGGAAGTCGCCATTTGGATCGAGGTGAGATCACGATGTGACGTCACTGGTGAAATCGGGAATATACATTCTCGGGCTCTTTTCGACACTTTGTGATTGGCAAAAAAAAAAAAAAAAAACCTTTCAAATTAGACCGTGATTAATGATTTTGAATAATTTTTCAGAAATTTTTCTTTTGCGTTTGGGTTCCCCTTTAACCCAAATCTAATTGGCTTCTTTTGTCACCTACCAAACTCATTTACCAAGTTTTTGTCATAGTCCATAAATTTTTGAAATATCATGCTATATATTGTTTTTGGCCGTATCTCTCAATTGTGAAGAATCACTTAAAATTCTGTTCTTGTCACACACCCAAACTGTCCACCAAGTTTTGTCCAAATCCGCCCATAACTTTTTGAGATATCCTGATCACAAACAGGGGTGAATACATAACCTCTGTCCACATTCTATATTGACAGAGTAGACTGTGATTGATTGTCATGCAATAAATTATTGTGTCACACCTTCAGAAAAATTACAAAAGGTTAGGCAGTGATGTCATTGTGGTTTGGTGAATGAGTGGTGAATACTATTGCTCCTGGGAGGGAAATATCACATGACAAGCATATAGAAATCAAAATCATATCCATTAAAGGCCACTCCATGCTGCACATTGCTGCCAGACCTCATGTTTCAGCAGAAGCTGTAGAGGGGGAATATTGAAGATAGGTCCCTGAGGAGGATAGGTGAAACTGGTACTCTTGACAATATAAGTAGGTGAGGTGGAAAGCACACACTCTCCAAAAGTGATGTGAAGTACCTCAGGGACCAATGCCATGATGATATCATCATCACTGCAAACCCAGAAGTGCCTCTAGCAGTACAAGAATGTCAGTCAAAAGCTGTCACCAAGCAGATGGAAAGCGAAGCTACCAACCGATTTCGCCCTTGTTGGGGCCCGTCAGGGCAATGCGATGCCCTAGAGGTAGGTGTACTCAATATATATATTTATATGTATATATATATATATATATATATATATATATATATATATATATATATATATATATATATATACACACACACACACACACACATACACACATACTAACTGAAGAACCTGGCAGTGCCTGGGGAAATCAAATGAAATATGTATTTACATATTTACAGCATGACAAATTGGGGAATGTCATGGCCTTATAGTTTTGCATGACTTACCAATCTTGGGTGTTGCAAAATGTGCTTGGACCACTTTCCCTTCTTTTTGCTTGCTTTTATTAATTTTACTTTTTTAAAACAACAAATCACTGCAACCTCAACATACCATCTTCACAAAACATATTACTCGATCGTTACCGGAAAAATCCAGGCAGAGTATTGTAGTGCCGTGTACGGCCGAGTAAGGCCGCTGTGGGCGGGGCCGAGTGAGGCCTGTGTTGCCTGGAATAAAAGATGGTGCTTGATCCTCTCTGCATGTCCACATCTTTATTACAGACATTACAAGTACTAGGGCATGCCCGTACTATATATATATCTAAAATTATATCCCCCCCCCTCTATTTACATGAAATGGTTTGGTCCAAAGCGAACGGCTTGCGAGTACGGTGACAATCCCCCCCCTCTATTTACATGAAATGGTTTGGTCCAAAGCGAACGGCTTGCGAGTACGGTGACAATCCCCCCCCTCTATTTACATGAAATGGTTTGGTCCAAAGCGAACGGCTTGCGAGTACGGTGACAATCCCCCCCCCCTCTATTTACATGAAATGGTTTGGTCCAAAGCGAACGGCTTGCGAGTACGGTGACAATCCCCCCCCTCTATTTACATGAAATGGTTTGGTCCAAAGCGAACGGCTTGCGGAGTTTGGTAAAGAAATCGCCATAGCTCGGTAACTACTTGTCCGATTAATATGAAACCTTGAAAAGGCACATCCTCAGGTCCCCAGCAATATACCTGGCAAGTTTCAAGTATATCGGACCCGTGGTTGTCGAGAAACAGCGGTCACAGACAAACATACAAACATACAAACATACAAACATACAAACATACAAACATACACACAGAGATTACTGGAATTATAGATAGATAAGCAACTATATATATAAGTATAAGCAACAACATTACAAGTATAAGCACTCAATGCATGAACACGGAGGCCTTATAATAAACCTGTGTAAAGTAATCTTTTTAATAACAGACATATGTGAAACACGATAATACTTAAACTTGTGCTGTTGACAACAAAACACAACAACCTCAATATACCATCTTCACAATATTGTACACATTACTTGATCGCTCCCAGGAAAATAAAGTCTAGGCAGTGTATAAGCACAACACCTGAACGAGGCCTGAAGGCCAATTATCTGCTTGAATGAGGCTATCAATTATGTATATATTGTTACGGGGTCCTCTACAATCTCCTGGTCTTTGTAACCTCCGAACCCCGAGAGAAGCCCCGGCAGAAAAATATGTTACCCTGTGTTGAAAATGAATAGTGAAACTACACCAATGATTATAAAGGAACAATATTGTATTATAAATCACACACAGGAATAACGGTGCAATAAACGATAAATAAGAGTGCACTCTATATAATATTAATAAAGTCAGGTAACTCACTGCGCTGCCAACGAGTGAAACGACACTCCTCAATGTCTCTATAACTTTTCCCAAGGCGAATGTGATTCGCTCCAGCGGTCGATAGAACGAAATTTGGTCAAAGCCCGAATCTCGCTCTCCAGTCGATATCCGAGGTGCGTACAGTTGGCCTTGGAGATCACCCCGCCAAACTGTACAAGGGCGCCCTCCAGAGGCACACCTTCACCGCTCACTCAGCAACCCACAACGTAATTGAAGACGAAGCGGTCGCACACACACATCCCTGACAGACGGTAGGATGTTGGTGTGAATATGACGCGAGGCAAAACCTTTTCGGTGAGCGAAGCGTGAGGTTCAAAATGGCCGACGGCTCGTACTTGAGTCGATGCGACAAGGCGAGGATTCGTCTCGAATCTCAGTGCCCAAAACCTGACTACGCAGATTTCACAATCCCAGCGATAACTCCTACCGCAGGATGTCCTTTCAGGGAATTCAAAATTCCTTTGCGACCTTCGTTAGACAACGCTCGTTACAGAGCTCGACGTCACTCGTCTTGTCCGAATTTCCTCGCGCCGCTTCTCCCTCTTCACCTCCTTTTCCTTCCGGTTCGGTTTCCTGTATCATTTTAAGTTAACCTTTTTAACTTTAGATAACCATTCCTGAATAATAAACCTTTTGAAGATAATAATAGTACATAAATCAGAACTACGGCAAGGAGGTGAAAACCACAATAACGGAAGTTACGAATCCGTAACAATATTGTTGTAGATCTCGAGCCCACTCCTGACACTAATTTGTTGGGGATCTCGAGCCCGTCGACGTACAGAGGGGGGGTTAAACCCTTTTCCCCCTCGGGCCTTCGAGTCCACGAGGCCGCTACCCACTTTACACTCGTGGGGCAGATTGCGGAGCAATTCCAGCCGCCACCCCCGTAGCGAGCATGCGGAAGGGTATCTGGTCGAATCCCCAAGTACCTTCTATACACACGCCGCCACGAGAACGGGGACTGGACCTCGCACGAGTCACGCTAGTCTGATACGCCCGAGCGGTTTGCGTGTCACGTGACTCATGCCGTTAATTCTTACTGAACCCGATTGAGCGGTTTTATTTCGTACAGTGTGAAGCCAATGGTGGGAAAAGACGTGGACGGCCAAATGGAAGCAAAGAACACAGGTTTATTATGACAATTTGTACAAATGATCAGGGCAAAGAGACACAGAGGAGAAACTTAATGTCCTTAACTTAATTCCCCGGACAAAGGCCCACTCACTCACGCGGGGAAATGGATGAAGAAGGACGCGCTCAAAGCACGGCCGTTGGTGCCGTTCGCCCCAGTCAGCTCGCTGGGCGTGTCCCTTGGGATGTTTGCGCCACGTGCAGGGAGCCCCGGGCAGGGAGATCGTTGGAGTCTTGGGCCCCGAGAGAGATCGTCCTCAAAAGCGCTTATAACAGGGGCAGAATGCAGACTACAGGGAGAGTTCTTGCTTTCGATCACAGAGCGCAGAGAGAGCTGATCACAGAGAGCCTCGATCACACACACAGTCGCTTCAGAATCCCGGGACAGAGAGCTCGGGGCAGAGAGCGCTTGATACAGGGGCAGAGAGCTCGTTTGGGGATCCAGGACAGGGTTTTATAGCCCCTCCCCAGAGTCTTACCCGAATGTTCGAAGCACCTCCCCTGGCCGCCGTCGCTGGCCACTCCCCTTTAGCTCCCATTGGCTGCTTGCCGCTTACCAGCTACTCCCCTGTAGCTCCTCCCTCGGGCATCCTAGACTTGTTCCAGGCCCTAGCACTTGGCATTCTAGCCCAATTGAGGCCTACACTTACTGGCCTGCCCCCATGCATACTAACACAGGAAAGGAGACTAGACTTAACATTGAATAAGACATAACTGAACTAAGCGAGGCTACATGTTGTGGTGCAACTAACTAAGAGGGGGGTTTGCCTTTATTCTCAAAACTGCAACACTACCCCCTTCTCTCACCAGACTCATCCCGAGTCGACCCCAGTCGGACCGACCGGTCGAGTCTGGCATGCAATTTACTTTTACGTTTAATGTGACAATGCCGGTCCCAGCTTCCGGTCCCTCGAGCGACGGGGCTTGCTTTGATCTCTCCACGGCATCAAAGTTTGAGTGTTTTCTCGTTCGTTTCTTTGTCAAATTTCCGCTGCGTATTTTGTTGTGTATGTGTTATTGTGTGTTTCTATTTGGTTTTGGTTTTGTAGTTGTTGCAAATTAGTGTGTAATTAGTCGTTTCTTTGTCCGCGCCTCGTGGGGCCTGGTGTCTCATGCGGCCTCCTCGTCTCGACTTGTGCCCCGCCCCCTATATTCTCGTTTGTTCTTTCACCTCTGCTCCTGCTTTCTCAAATCCACGTTCTCACTTAGAGACTTTTCCCAGATTGTTTTCATGGTTTTGTTTAAATATTTATTTAAATATGTTTAAACCGCAGCGGTGATCCCCCCCCCCCCCCCCCCAGGATTTCCATGCTTTAAACGTTTCCCAGTGTGTACCCTGGATAAGAATAGGTACGCCGTATCCCTGCGTGTCGTAGGAGGCGACTAAGAGGGTTGGCGTCAGGAATGGCATCCGGCCATAAAAAAAACATTGCCTCAAAAAGAGAACCATGACAATTACAACCACATGTGGGCAGGGTACAGCCCGAAGTGGAGATCGGTTTCTGAGGTTTGGGACATGGAATGTAGGGACAATGACAGGGAGATCAGGAGAAGTGGTGGAAGTATTGGTCAGAAGAAGAGTGGACATATGTTGTGTGCAAGAGACGAGATGGAAGGGAAGTGGTGTGAGAATGGTGAAGGGTAGGCAGGGACAGAAATACAAGTTTGTGTGGCAAGGGAGTCCGGAGGGCGTGAATGGTGTTGGTGTCCTGTTTTCTGATGAGTTTGTAGACAGTGTGGTGAGTGTGACTAGAGTGAGTGATAGGTTGATGATGGTGAAAATGATGATTGGAAAGCTCTTGGTGAACGTCATCTCGGGATATGCTCCGCAGGTTGGTCGGAGCGATGAAGAGAAGGATAAGTTCTGGTGTGCGATAGAGAAGCTGATGGAAAACGTGAAAGATGATGAAGTTGTTGTGGTAGGAGGAGACCTAAATGGACATGTGGGAAGGAGTATGGATGGTTTTGACGGAGTTCATGGGGGTTACGGATATGGTGTGAGAAATGGAGAAGGTGAAAGGATTTTGGAGTTTGCTGATGGAGCTGATTTGTTGATTTGTAATACTCAGTTCCAGAAAGAGGATAATAAGCTTGTTACATACACGTCAGGTGGGTCGACGACAACCGTTGACTACCTGATGGTGCGTAGGCGAGATAGGGGCCACCTCCGAGACACAAAGGTGATCCCGGGGGAGGAGGCTGTTTCACAGCACCACTTGGTTGTCTGCGACGTAAGGGTGAAAGGTGCGAGGAGAGCTCGGCGGGTGAAGTACCAACCGAGAATGAAGGTGTGGAGGTTGAAAGAGGGGACAGTAAGGGAGGCATTAAAAGAGAGGCTGAGTAGGGTCGAGGATGATGTGGTTGAGCTTGAAAGTGGTTGGATGTCAATGAAAGCTAGTCTGTTGGGAGCCGTTGGTGAGGTATGTGGATGGACAAAAGGACCACCGAGGCACTCGGAAACATGGTGGTGGGATGATGAAGTTGGAAAGAGGATTGACGAGAAGAGGAAGAAGTTCAAGGAGTGGCAGAAGGCGAAGGGTACGGGAGCAGAAACAGCAGAGCATGAAAGTTATAAGGCAGCCAGGAAGGCTGCAAAGAAAGAGGTAGCAAAGGCGCAGGAGGCATGTAGGAAAATGTTCGGAGAACGTTTGGATTCGGAAGAGGGTCAGAGAGCGGTATTTAGGATTGCAAAGCAGATAGCGAAAGAGAGGTGTGATGTGATGGGGGTGAGCTGCTTGAAGGATGAAGTGGGACAAATCGTTGTCGACCCAGATGGAATTAAAGGAAGATGGAAAAGATATTTGGAAATGCTGTTGAATACAGAGAATGAATGGGATGGCAACATAGAGAGTAACCCAGTTTTAGGACCGGCAGAGAAGATAACTGAGAAGGAAGTTGAGGAAGCGATAAAAGCAATGAAGGGTAGAAAAGCGGGAGGGCCGACGGGAGTTGTGGGAGATATGTTGAAGGCAGCAGGAAGTTGGGGTGTGAAGAGAATGACAGAGATCTGTAATCTGGTGGTGAAAGAAGGCCGCATTCCAGTGGATTGGGAACTGAGTACCCTCGTCCCTCTATACAAGGGGAAAGGTGACCCTCTGGAGTGTGGCTCGTACCGAGCGATAAAGTTATTGGAGCATGGAATGAAGGTATTGGAAAGGGTGTTGGAGAGGAGGATAAGGAAGAAAGTGAAGATCGACGAAATGCAGTTTGGATTTATGCCAGGAAGAGGAACGACAGACACGCTTTTCATTGTGAGGCAGTTGCAGGAGAAGTACATGGAGAAGAGGAAGAAGTTGTTTCTTGGGTTTGTTGATCTGGAGAAAGCATTCGATCGGGTTCCACGCAAAGTATTGACATGGGCATTGAGGAAGTTAGGAGTGGAGGAATGGTTGATCAGAGTAGTGATGGCAATGTACAAAAGAGCGCGCACAGCTGTAAGGACGAAGGATGGGAACAGTGGTGAGTTTGAGGTGAAGGTGGGAGTGCATCAGGTGTCGGTACTAAGTCCACTACTATTTGTAGCTGTGATGGAGGTGCTGGCTCAGAACGTAAGGAGGGTTTACCATGGGAGTTGTTGTATGCAGATGATCTGGTGTTGATTGCGGAAAGTATGGATGGACTGAAGGAAAAGATGAACACGTGGAAGGAATGTATGGAGACAAAAGGTCTGAAGGCGAATATCAGAAAGACGAAGGTGATGGCAAGTGGTAAAGCATGTGGTGAGGTGGAAAGAACTGGGAAGTGGCCCTGTGCTGTGTGTAGGAAGGGTGTCGGAGTGAACTCCATTCAGTGTACAATGTGCGCTGAGTGGGTTCATCAAAAATGTAGTGGTCTGAGAGGGTCATTAACCAGTGTGGCAGCTACATTCAAATGTAAGGCGTGCACAGAGGGAGCTGCAGATGGAGGAAATGTTGAGTTGGATCTTGGAGACGGTGTGAAGCTGGAAGGTGTGAAAACATTTTGCTACCTCGGAGACATGCTGAATGGAGAAGGTGGATCAGACTCGGCAACGGTTGCTCGAGTGAGATGTGCATGGAAGAAGTTTCGGGAATTGAGTGGCGTGCTGATGATGAGGGGAGTGTCGTTGAAGCTGAAGGGAAAGGTGTATGCTGCATGTGTGAGAAGTGTTATGATTTATGGGAGCGAGACATGGGTAACTAGAACGGGCACTCGGTAGAGCGCATACCTTCGCCGCAGCTACTGTTCTGTACTTGGCATGGGAGTGTAGGGAACAGAACAACAAAAATACGATTTTGACCTTTTCGTGACCTTGACCTTGACCTTTGACCCGATTGCTCCCAAAATCTAATCAAATGTGTCCCGTATAATAACCAATCATCCCACCAAATTTCATGCAATTCGGTTGAATACTTTTTGAGTTATGCGAATAACATACACACACACACACAGACATACAAATAAATACACAGCGATCAAAACATAACCTTCCGCTTTTGCGAAGGTAATGAACGTAGAGCAGCAACGAAGGTTGGAAAGGGTGGAAATGCGAATGGTTCGACGGCTGTGCGGAGTATCGTTGAGAGAGAGGAAGACAAATGATGAATTGCGAAAGATGATGGGAATAGAGCCTGTGATTGATGCTGTGAAGAGGAACAGGTTGAGATGGTTTGGTCATGTGTTGAGGAAGGATGAAAGTGACTGGTTGAGAAGAGTGATGGAAATGAATGTAGAAGGAAGTAGAAGACGGGGAAGACCGAGAAAGACTTGGCTAAAGATGGTGGAAGAAGAAATGCGGGCAAGGGGGTTAACAAGGAGAGATGCAGAAAATAGGGCAAAATGGAGAGGATTGTCATGGGGACCGCAAGGCTAACCCCCGCTCTAGCAGGGAAAATGGCCTTTTAAAATGCATGTTGTTGTTATTGTTGTTTAATGTGACACATAGGTGTAGTCCCCCTAACATTTATTCTAACCCATGTGTGCGACATTTTTAACACTAGATATGTCCATCCTAATGCGTTAAGCAGCGATTCTATCAGACTCACACCCACAACTATCCGAGTATTTCCGGAATTTTGTAAACTACACACATAGCCGGTGGGCACATTCTTATATTTACAATAACAGAACTTAAACTTTATTTACAATACTATGACCCAGGACCTGCACTTTGAAAAATAATTGGAGGAGAGAAAATCAAAGCACTCAATATGGCACTTGCTGCTTGCATCTTGCATCTTCTGTGTGCGGCTAACAAAACCGGCTGGCCCTGACCGGTATACAGGCCATGTGAACATCAGGGCCATCTAGGTCTTCCATCTTCACACTTGGCACACAATTGCACACACTTTTTTTTTCTATTGGCCAGCAGGGCCACTCTCACGTGGTCCAACTGCGTGGCGTCAGTGCCACTCAAACAAGTGGTCCGAAGGTGCAAGGTGAGTTGCAGCAGAATGCGGCACAGCAGAGGTGTGAGGCACAAGGCTTGTCACGAGGCACAATGCGAGGTGCGAGGCACAATTAATAAAAGCATAAGTGCAGCAAAGGTGCAGCAAGGTGGGTTTGGCAGCAGAGTGCTGCACAGTTTGGCTACACGGGTGTGACACGGCAGAATGGATGCTGCGCAGGTGTGATGGTGCTGCACAGTTCGGCCTCCAAAATGGTCCTGGCGCGGGGAGGGAAGACAAGGCGCAACCAGCAAAGGGAAAGGCACATGGTGGCAAACGAAAAACAAGGTGACCAGGCACCACAATACCTGGTGCGGTGCGAGGGACGCGGTAGAGCAAGCGGAGCAAGCTCTTCCCTAACCGTCCGTACCCCCCACCGTTGGCTACACTACCCTAGCCCCCCTTGTATTTACAATCTGTCTCTATGTCATGTCTCCCATATCCCCCTCTAACTCCGAATCAGTCTCCAAATCCCTCCCAGGAAGGAAGGGATGGAACAAAGCAATGTCTCACTCACGTCATGATGCGTCTTAGTTCCAAACGGCTTACAGAGCCCCGGTGTGAAGCTCGTCCTCCTCAGTGACTGGCTGTGGATGGTGCGAAGGGATCTCATATCCTAACTACGCTAATAGCATTTCACTTTTAAACTACCCGGGGTCGTACCCTGCCAATCGGCCTCTTGAAACTATGTGGTTCTAAGAACCCGAATTCCCATTGCCCACGCTGTGGTGCCCTCCGAATTTGGGTCTCACCCCATCGAATTTCCACACTGTGCCCTCGCACAATTTTGGGGCTGGGTCGTGTGGGTCTACCAGCAGGTCTACCTACCTGCGCACCTCCGCCACTAAAGCCGCCACCCAAGCTTGCCTGCTCCTCGCGACTACACTAAATGGGGAAGGCCCTCCCTGGCACTTACCCCCTCGATGCCCACCTCGGCATAGGGTAACCCGGGTCCTCCCCTGGGATCCTCGGGCCCCACTCACTCACTACAACTAACTGGCTCCCAGAGCCTACCTGCGGACTTACCTGGCCGACAAGCTACCATTAAACGGAGTGCTCCAATAACCACACGCACTAATTAAGCCACACGCCCAGCCATTCCACAGTCTACTGCACCCTACAAAACACTACTTCATACTACCTGCACAACAGGTGTCAATATCCATGCAATTTACCTATGCCCTCTACCTGGCTTTAAACTACCCCCCTGGGCTTTCGTGAATGGGTTCCACTTCGGAACCACTCCCCCCATTCAATCCTTCACACCATGCATTCCACGCCAAGCATTCCACACCTTTTATCTTGCACACCACTTATTTCGCACACCACTTATTTCCACACACCTCAACACAATTCTATTTATTCTCACACACAATGCATCATCAAACACACAGCATCATCTATCTACCTAATTTCCCCTAAAACTCGTGCTTCCCTTGTCGTCCCTTTACAATATGCACTCCCTTTTCTTTAACAACCACCTAAACTCTCTACGTCCCCTCTACAGTTCAGGTGTCCGACTTAATTCTTGTCCCTAAGGTCTTCTAAATCCCAATCATTATCCTAGCCCTCCCTCGGCTAGCTTCGGTGCCCCATGGAGGCAACCATTGCTGGCCTATCCATGGGCCTAACACTGCCATCCCCCTAAACTAATGCTCATGGGCCCCCCGTGGGAGGAATGGTTACACTACCATTCTCCCACGTGGGGTACACTACGCTCTCAGTCCTCTACACTACGAGCCCCTCCATGTGGAGGTACGTTGTCACAGCTCGGCCTCGAAGGGCCGAGCATTCCATGCGGGTGGTTGGTCACCTGTATGGGGTGTCCGTCCGGCATTGACGATTCGAGGGGGAAGAGATTGATGGGCCCAGGTGCCGGGCTCCATCCCTGCGCAGGGCCTCGCGGTCCCACACACGATGACCCAACCGGCCACGGTCAGAGCACCTCACCCGATAAGGTGCGTGGCTCCGAAAACCCGAACCTCCCCTTGCACCCAGCCGATCGCCCGCGCCACCATACGGCGCCAACCATACAGTGCGGGGCCGGAGGAACGAACCGTGCACCGCCGGTCCTTGTGAGACCGACGCAGCACCGATCCCCTCCTGTCCCCGCGGCACACAACTCACCGGGGACTCGCGTATGCTTCCCGTCCCACTAAGGACTACCCCGGTCGGTGTCGATGCCTGGGCCACGTCCTCACTAGGCGCGACCCACTCCACACTCGCACACCCAGGCACACACGTGCCCCCCCACACACTCCGTTGTGCACTCTTCTTTCACACACTCTGCCATCGCACATGCCGGTGCACACTTTTCTTCTACACACTCGGCCATCGCACACGCCGGTGCACACTTTTCTGCTACACACTCGGCCATCACACACTTCGGTGCACACTCTTGCTCCTCGCACTCAGGTATGCACTCTCTCTCTCACACTCCGAACCACCCTCTCGCTCCACGCACTCCGGTACGCACTCCCTCTCGTACCGCACAATGGGCCCTTCGCGAACGCCCAGGTCTCGCCTCTCTCCCAAGCTCGCATAGCACCCGTCCGCATCAACCACATTTCCGCCATTGTCACACTCACCTCGGGGCTCTCCTTCCCCTGCTTCTCCGCCAGCACCTGCAACCATTTTATTGGGTTAGCAAGCACGGCATCACGGTGCGAACACGAACTCTGTGTGTGTTCCATTTCCACCTCCCGTGATTTATTCTCTGTCTCTCCCGTCTCTTCGATTCCAATTACCTCTTCTAACACGACGATCGTCGGTGCCCCTAAAATTTCCTTTTCCAATTCGACAATCGTCGGCTCCTCTACACCCCGCGTCACTACTCCCATAGCCCCAGTCAATTTGGCTGTGTTCCATTTCAACCCGCTCTCCACACGTTCCCCGTACCGCTTCACCCCATCGCGTACCACCGCGACCTCCCCGCTCATCCAACGCCCAATCTCCTCCTCTGCCTTTTTCATATCCCTCTTTGACGCTGCCCTCATCTTCTGCATATCGCACCTGGATTCCTCCCTCATTTCTTTCATTTCCCTGGTGGATTTGTCCCCCATTTCTTTCATTTCCCTGGTGGATTTGTCCTCCATTTCTTTCATTTCCCTGGTGGATTTGTCCCACATTTCTTTCATTTCCCTGGTGGATTTGTCCCCCATTTCTTTCATGTATGCCGTCATTTGCGCCATAAATAATTGCATGTACCCTGGCACCGCGGGCTCGGCTTCTGCTGCCACGTGCGAGGCGCCACCATTTTCTTTACCAACTGCCGCACCCTCATCAGCTTCCTCCACTACCGACTCTTCCTGCTGGTCCTGGGTCATTAGTTAACTCCTCATCTATTACTCCCACCGGCATTTGGTCATTTTGGCCAGCCATTGCACGAAAATAAATTTGTTTTAAAGACTAAATTTCGTCCACTCGTAATTGTTGAGTGCGTGAAGCGCACTCTAGGTCCAAAAATCCCACTCCCGGACACCAATTTGTTGGGGATCTCGAGCCCGTCGATGTACAGAGGGGGGTTAAACCCTTTTCCCCCTCAGGCCTTCGAGTCCACGAGGCCGCTACCCACTTTACACTCGTGGGGCGGATTGCGGAGCAATTCCAGCTGCCACCCCCGTAGCGAGGGTGCGGAAGGGTATCTGGTCGAATCCCCAAGTACCTTCTATACACACGCCGCCACGAGTACGGGGACTGGACCTCGCACGAGTCACGCTAGTCTGATACGCCCGAGCGGTTTGCGTGTCACGTGACTCATGCCGTTAATTCTTACTGAACCCGATTGAGCGGTTTTATTTCGTACAGTGCGAAGCCAATGGTGGGAAAAGACGTGAACGGCCAAATTAAAGCAAAGAACACAGGTTTATTATTACAATTTGTACAAACTAGTGCGTGCCCGTACGTGCGGGGAGGTAAGTACGTGGACATACGTACGTTGACGTACGTACCAAAAGTAAGGCCTCACTGTCCGGAAGTTCGCATATCGCAGTCACAATTAATCGCAAATTAGTTTTAATGGTTAGTTTAATGGTTAGTTTTAATGGTCACAGACAAATTAGTTTAAAAAAAAATTAAAAAAAAAAAAAAAAATGGCCAATTCTTCAATTAGCGCCAACATATTTTACCATTTTGCAATTTCATCGCAAGGAAAAGCACATAGAGAAGGGAACGACAAACACACACGCGGTTCCTTCGCTGTAGCTTGACCGTACGTGCAAAAAAAAAATTTAAACTATCATCGTTCCTTCGGTCTTCGCTCTCGTCCTTTGCCGTTCCTTCGCTCTCGTCCTTCGCTGTTCCTTCGTTCACGTACAAAACGTATGTGTTTGCTAAATAAATGGCCATAACTTGGTAACCATTTGTCCGATTAATAGCAAACCTTGAAAAGGCACATCCTCAGGTCCCCAGCAATATACCTGGCAAGTTTCACTTAGATTGGACCAGTGATTGTCGAGAAACAGCGGTCACAGACATACACACAGACAGACACACAGACACACAGAGATTGCTTGCATTATAGAGAGACTAGGGCGTGCCCGTACTATATATATATCTAAAATTATATCCCCCCCCCCTCTATTTACATTAAATGGTTTGGTCCATACGGGTTTGGTCCCGTACGTGCGTGCAAAAAAACATGCGTGCAAACAACAACAACAAAAAAAAACTTTGAAACCACGTGGCAGTAACGACCACAGAACCCCCCCCCTCTATTTACATGAAATGGTTTGGTCCATTGGCAACTTTGAAACCACGTGGCAGTAACGACCACAGAACCCCCCCCTCTATTTACATGAAATGGTTTGGTCCATTCGCAAAGCCAAAGCGAACGGCTTGCGAGTACGGTGACCATACCTTGGGAACCACTTGTCCGATTAATTTCAAACCTTGAAAAGGCACATCCTCAGGTCCCCAGCAATATATCTGGCAAGTTTCAATTAGATCGGACCCGTGGTTGTCGAGAAACAGCGGTCACAGACAAACACACACACACACACACACACACACACACAGACACACACACACACACACACACACACACAGACACACACACATACACACAGAGATTACTGCAATTATAGATAGACTAGGGCATGCCCGTACTATATATATATATCTAAAATTATATCCCCCCCCCTCTATTTACATGAAATGGTTTGGTCCAAAGCGAACGGCTTGCGAGTGGTGACAATCCCCCCCCTCTATTTACATGCAATGGTTCGGTCCAAAGCGAACGGCTTCCGGAGTTTGGTAAAGAAATCGCCATCGCGTACACAAACGCGCAGGAAAGCGAATGAATCGCAAATTCGTTTTTATTAGTTGTAAAACATAGTTTAACGCCAACATAGTTTGCAAACGTGAAATAAATGAATACGCTCTCAAATGTGCCATCCGAGGCAGAGTGTGCCCGCCACGTTCGGCACACGCGATCGTTCGATGCTCTCTGATTGGTTGAATCGTTTTTTGGACATAGCTCGGTAAGTAATTGTCCGATTAATATGAAACCTTGAAAAGGCACATCCTCGGGTCCCCAGCAATATACCTGGCAAGTTAAAAGTATATCGGACCCGTGGTTGTCGAGAAACAGCGGTCACAGACAAACGTACAGACGTACAGACAGACAGACAGAGATTACTGGAATTATAGATAGATGATCAGGGCAAAGAGACACAGAGGAGAAACTTAATGTCCTTAACTTAAATCCCCGGACAGGGGCCCACTCACTCGCGTGGGGAAAAGGATGAAGAAGGACACGCTCAAAGCGCGGCCGTTGGTGCCGTTTGCCCCGGTCAGCTCGCTGGGCGTGTCCCTTGGGATGTTCGCAGCATGTGCAGGGAGCCCCAGGCAGGGAGATCGTTGGAGTCACGGGCCCCGAGAGAGATCGTCCTCAAAAGCGCTTATAACAGGGGCAGAACGCAGACTACAGGGAGAGTTTGTGCTTTCGATCACAGAGCGCAGAGAGAGCTTATCACAGAGAGCCTCGATCACACATACAATCGCTTCAGAATCCCGGGACAGAGAGCTCGGGGCAGAGAGCACTTGATACAGGGGCAGAGAGCTCGTTTGGGGATCTGGGGCAGGGTTTTATAACCCCTCCCCAGATTCTTACCCGAATGTTCGAAGCACCTCCCCTGGCCGCCGTCGCTGGCCACTCCCCTTTAGCTCCCATTGGCTGCTTGCCGCTTACCGGCCACTCCCCTATAGCTCCTCCCTCAGGCCTCCTAGACTTGTTCCAGGCCCTAGCACATGGCATTCTAGCCCAATTGAGGCCTACACTTACTGGCCTGCCTCAACGCATACAAACACAGGAAAGGAGACTATACTTAACATTGAATAAGACATAACTGAACTAAGCGAGGCTACATGTTGTGGTGCAACTAACTAAGAGGGGGGTTTGCCTTTATTCTCAAAACTGCAACAATATATATATTCTTCAACATATATATATATATATTCAACAATATATATATTCAACTTCCGCTGAACTTGGGGATGACTAAGAAGAAGACCTTTGTTGGTCGAAAGCTTGTCGAAAATTAAAGATCGACCGTCCTGAAGCTACGTCCGCATCTGATTTAATCTCCCGATTATTTATTTAATGCAAATGAGATGCCCTGCTCGTACTGTGGAGTTTCTACTATTTCTCACAGTTATATATATATATATTACTGTAGAAACTTAGAATTCCAACAGAACTCCAATCCCTGTTGGGATCCGTGTAGGGTTGGACGGCTTCAGGATTTCTACATTACCATCACAGCAGACATGTCACGAAATGGCGATCGCGCTCACAACAACAACAACAACAACAACAACAACAACAACGATGTATACCTGACCACCACGATCAATGAACTTCAACGATTGATGCAAAAAAGACAAAGACATGAACTACACCTCACTTACCTAAACGAATATAAACAAGGAGGGATCGTACCTAAAGGTCTCCTCATTAAAAAACGATCTTGCTTCGCAACTCGAACCAATGATGACGTCATCACTGCACGTTGGAATCTACTGCTATGGAACACTGCGCAACAACTACTGGAGATTGTAATAACACAAGTAAAAATAAAATTAATCAAATTGAATGAGAACATCAGTCAAAAGAAGGAGAAGATGTGGAAGAATGTGAATCCTGGACAATACCACCACATAATGTGCTCATTCAATGATAAGCTAATGGCTGCTAAACACGACATTGTTAAAGTTAAGGAAAGGAAACTTAAACGTGATGAAATGTTATGCAAGCATATAAAACCATCTCAAGAGAATACACCCATTGCAAACAATAACCAGGTAACTCCAACCACCACTCATAACCAGGTAACTCCAACCACCACTCATAACCAGGTAACTCCAACCACCACTCCCAACCACTTCTGACCAACCACTACAACCACTTCTCCAACCACTTCCAACCACTTCTCCACCACTTCAACCACTCCATCTCCAACCACCCAACCACTCTGACCACCCCCAACCACTCCAACCACTTCTCAAACCACTTCTGACCGACTTAAGCATAAACACAAAAATCGACATTATCGTAAAAAACAATACACAAACCGCAGACATCATTACATGCAGAACCGTTCCTCCATGGAAATAAACACAGCTGAGGTTGAAAATAGTCAAACCAACAACAATAGAACTTCTACTACAACCAAACTTGTAGATCTACCTAAACTCGGGATCATCAATCTTTCCAATCATTCCCTCAGTGAGGCGGAAATAAACCTGCTCTCTAAGGGTTTAAAATTTTTCCCAATCGCTCCACAAATAGACCAATTACAATTGAAAGAGGATTTAAAAGATTTCTGCAGGCGAATTACATTAAAGGCACACTTTGCTAAAGTACACCCAGCACCATCAACGCCACAACAAACAACACCAACAACCACGCATACAATCACATACACCGATACTAATACACCACAACTCACTTTACCTAAACCAAAAAGCACCTGGACACCACGTGTTGACAATCCATATCTACATGTCTATATGGAACAAGTGAGCAATGAAATTGAAAAGGTGGCACAAAAATTATAATTGTTCCAGACATAAGGACAATCTTACAAAGGCAGAACGACAAGCACTTCACAATCTCCAAAATAATGAAAAGATAGTCATAAAGCCAGCAGATAAAGGTACTGGCATTGTCATTACTAGGGCATGCCCGTACTATATCTATATCTAAAATTATATCCCCCCCCTCTATTTACATGAAATGGTTTGGTCCAAAGCGAACGGCTTGCGAGTGGTGACAATCCCCCCCCTCTATTTACATGCAATGGTTTGGTCCAAAGCGAACGGCTTCCGGAGTTTGGTAAAGAAATCGCCATCGCGTGCACAAACGCGCAGGAAAGCGAATGAATCGCAAATTCGTTTTTATTAGTTGTAAAACATAGTTTAACGCCAACATAGTTTGCAAACGTGAAATAAATGAATACGCTCTCAAATGTGCCATCCGAGGCAGAGTGTGCCCGCCACGTTCGGCACACGCGATCGTTCGCTGCTCTCTGATTGGTTGAATCGTTTTTTGGACATAGCTCGGTAAGTAATTGTCCGATTAATATGAAACCTTGAAAAGGCACATCCTCGGGTCCCCAGCAATATACCTGGCAAGTTAAAAGTATATCGGACCCGTGGTTGTCGAGAAACAGCGGTCACAGACAAACGTACAGACAGAGATTACTGGAATTATAGATAGATGTCAACTACCGATTACGTTGCAGAAGGTAATCGTCAACTACATAGTGATACTTACAAAGAGCTCCCATCCGACCCTACCCTTTTACATCTTGAAGAGGTTAAAAAGGTAGTAGATTCTATTCGGGTGGATAAAACCATCAAATCTCGCTTGGTTCCGAAAGATCCTCATTGCCCTAACCTTTATTTTCTTCCTAAAATACACAAGGTAAACAATCCAGGTAGACCAATCGTATCTGGCTGCACATGTCCAACTGTTCTAATATCAAAATGTGTTGACTGTCATTTACGTCCTCTCGTGATGAATCTCTCCTCATACCTCAAGGACACAACCAGTTTTCTGACCCACATCCAGGAATTGAACAGAATATACTCACCTTTCAACTCCCAAACCATTTTAGTCACAGCAGATGTTACATCCCTCCACACTAATATTCCACATTCAGAAGGCCTGTCTGCATGCCGCAAAGCACTAGATACACGACAAGTCCCAATGCCACCTACTCAAGACCTTATGCGCCGATGAGAACTGACACTCAAACTGAATAATTTCCAATTCAACGGACGACATTACATTCAAACTCAAGGTACCGCTATGGGTACCCCTGTTGCACCATCGTACGCTAACATCTTCATGGGAATGATAGAGGCCAAGATCAATGCACAACCTCATCACGGCATCTTGGAAAAATCCTGGGTACGTTATATTGATGACATCCAGTTCATCTGGTCAAAATCCCACCGTAGTCTCACACAATTCCAAAATGAATTAAATTTGATTCATCCGACCATCAAGTTCACATTCGACAGCTCACAGTCCGAAGTTCACTTTCTAGACACATCACTCACGCTTCAAAATAACAGACTCGAAACAGAACTATACACCAAACCAACAGACACTCACTCCTACCTTTTCCCTTCTTCATCTCATCCTAAACATACAATTGCAAGCATACCACACAGTCAAGCACTCAGAGTAAGACGCATTTGCTCAACAAAAATGGCAGAAGAAACTTCTCTCTGCCAATTAGAAACACACTTCATTGCAAGACACTATGACCCTCACTCTGTGAAAGAAGCAATAAACCGAGCAACACGCATACTGAGAGCAGACCTTCTGACTTACAAACCTAAACCTGCAAGTAACCGTGTTCCACTGGTAACCACCTAGTCTCCTACCTCATCCCAATTGCCAAGTATTCTGAATAAGGCCCTTCCTCTCCTCCATCAATCAGAAACACTCGGCACCACATTTCCTCAACCTCCACTAACATCATTTCGACGTGGTCGGACACTCAGGGACCTCTTGGTAAAAGCAAAGCACCCACAGCCCCACAACAAACAAACTAGGATCCCTGGCTTCTATAAATGCACAGCAAACAAATGTATTATTCACAAGCATTTACTAGAAGGAAACAAATTTTGTAGTTCTAGCACTGGACAAAAATTCCCCATCACCTCCTATATGAACTGCAAATCTTCATGGGTCATATACCTAATCACTTGAAAAAAGTGCACCAAACAATATGTTGGAAAAACTGAAAATACACTCTACACACGATTTAATAACACCCGGTCAGAAATCAATAACTTCCACACCAGTCAGGGCAAATGTCTACCTTACACGATACACTTTAATCAACCGGATCACTCTATAAATGACATTCAAATCTCTGCCATTGAATCAATCACAAATCGATCACACACCACGATTCTGAAACGTGAGTCCTTTTGGATACATAAACTTCGGACAAAAATCCCTCATGGCATAAATTTTGATGATTAAAGAATGTTCCTACATCAACCCAATCAAATCATTAACCATAACCCATTCATTCATTCATTCCTTCATTCACTCATTCTTTCATTCTACCTTTATATGTCATTTATATAAATATATAAATAAATATATAAATATATTATATGAATATAAATGGTTTATGAATATATGCTTGTGTGTTTATGTATGTATGTATCTCTATATTTGTATATGCACATGCACCGAACTGTAACGCGAACGGTAACTGTAAGCTGCGGTTCACTTCCGTTGAACTTGGGGATGGCGAGTGAGCTTTGGCGTGGCTCTTCCTTTTGTATGCATTTTCTACACATATCACACATCTTACACACATATCCGTATACATACATGTCTGATATACATGCCTGTTGTTTCTGTAGACTAAGAAGACCTTTGTTGGTTGAAAGCTTGTCGAAAATTAAAGATCGACGTCCTGAAACTACGTCCGCATCTGATTTAATCTCCCGATTATATACAAACTTGGCATTTAATATGGAATATTTTTTTGTGGGGGTGAACTTACTTTTCAAGATGTCTTCGAACCAAAAGTTCATTGGAATTATGTTGAAATTATTCGAGATGTTGTTAATGTGACCTTTAAAAGAAACAAAAACCACATTTGACATTTCAAAACAAATAAATTGATCCTTGAAAGTGATGTAAACTGATATGATACTCAATTCATGGACAGTACTGTGTTAAACTTCTGTACGTTTTCCAGAAGTATCTCTTTATTTTGCACATTAGCCAAAAATTTTTTTAACAAAAACAAAAGTGAAATTACGACTGGGATTACAGACAGTAAAATTACAGTTCAGTACTTCGTGTAACCCCCACGAGCATTCAGGAGAGCACGTACACATTGAGGCATGCTGTTCACGAGATTTGCCAAGGTTTGGACAGGAATCGCTTGCCATGCAGTGACAATAGCCTGCTGCAATTCACACACAGAGGTCGGCTGCTGGTCCAAGTGGTCGACTTGACGCGTTAATTCAGCCCACAAGTTCTCTATCGGATTCATATCCGGGGACATGGCAGGCCACTCCATATGCTCTACACCACGGTCAGCAAGAAAGTGTTGGATCATGCGAGCATGATGAGGCCGTGCATTGTCATCTTGGAAGACAAAGTTTCCTCGAAAGGCTGCACGAGCAAATGGAAGCAATGTTTCTTCCAGAATTGCCCTGTACTTGAACTGGTTCAGGTTTCCATTCAGAACAACCAGGTCAGTTTTGCCCCCTGCATGAAAAGCAGCCCAAACAGTTACCCCACCACCTCCAGCTTGGACTCTTGGCACTATACAATCTTTGTTGTAGGCTTCATGCACTTGTCTGCACACTCGGACGCGGCCATCTTGACGATAGACCAGAAATCTAGACTCGTCACTGAAGATCATGTGATTCCTGTGTCCTGGCTGCCATTGATGGTGCTCTCTGGCCCACTGCAATCAGCGCTGGCGGTGTTGTCTGGTCAGGCGTGGCTTTCTCAAGGGACGCCTGGAACGATAGCCTGCTTGAACCAGTCGTTGGTTGACTAGCCTTCTGGATACAGGCACATTTGTCAGTTGCTGCCACTCAGCCCTAAGCCGATTAGCTGACTTGGTATGGCCATTGCGGACTAACCGGTGCAGCTGGCAATCATCCCTCCTTGTGGTTATGCGGGGATGTCCTGGCCTCGGTATTGGAGTAGGGACACCCCTCTGAACATTCAGTTTCAGGATCTTTGACACCTCACCTTGAGTGATGCCATACTGCCGAGCAATAGCACGCTGTTTCATGCCGTAATTTCGTAAAGCCACCACTCCATGACAAACAGCATTGTCGAGTTGACAGACCATCTCCAGAGGAAGCGGCAATAACTTTTGGAGACGTGCAGCAGTTGTTTTCCACTAATACAGAACGCAACAACCCTTGTATACCCGACTGTGAAGTCAATCGTCAAATGCACCTGTCCGTACATTTTGCCACGCCACCTGTGATATAATCCTGTTGTTGACTTCTTGCTGCGACAGACAATCAGTGACATGGTTCTTTTAACAAATAAATCACCAAAGTGTAAAAGAAACTCACCACATTGATATACTGAGTTAAGAAAGTAAACCCAATTCAAGAAAAAAAAAATATTCCATATTAAATGCCAAGTCTGTATATATATTATATATATATTGTTACGGTACGCGGTTAAAGATGGTATGTTTGCCGAGCGGAGGCTCCGCGACCGAACAGTTATTACAGGGACATGAGACGCAGGTGACACAGTGAAATCTTTAGCTTATCTAACAGGCTTACTTACTACCCAGGGACAAGACAAAAGAGAGACTACGAACACACTTACACGGGGAATGATGATAGGGATGGCAGGTGGATGGCTGGCGGGATAGGGAGGTCCAACTGGTCCTGCAGCATGATCGGCTCGTTGGGCAGCCGCCGTTCCTTCGCGGCCCTGCTCCAAACTGCCGTCCAGGCCCCACACTGCTGTGGCTGCAGTTTCGGTGGCTCGAGCTGCTGTAGAGGCAGTTTCGGTGGCTCAAGCCGCTGTAGATGCAGTTTCGGTGGCTCAAGCACTCAGCTCAGCTCTGACGACCCAGCTCTTGTCTCCTCCCTCCTTGTCTCAACTCTGTCAAGGCTCATCTCCTCGGGGAACGCCCCGCCGCGGGTTATATAGGCCCCGCCCCTCAACCTTTTCGAACCTCCCCCAAACGTTCTCTCTCCGCCCTCTCAAGCCAAACCCCTTGTTCATGGTTGGTCGAGTGGGGCTGGCTCACTCCTCCCCTCTCTGACGAGGTGGGGACCCGCCTTTCTTCCCCAACCCTGCCTCGTGGCCAATGGTGGTTGAAGAGAAAACCGCCCAAAATGCAGTTGGCCATCGAAATGAAATGAAAGGGGACCTATTCTTATTTCACTTGGTACAATGGAGTATTTAAGTTAATGGGAGACACAGCCTTACCCTAAGACACATAATAAGATATAAGCTATCGAACAGGGGTATTCTATGATTGGCTGACGTGGATGCTTTATGGACTAATTACCGAGACGCCCTTTTTACCTTTACACAACTCCGGAGGCAGGAGGCGCAGAATAAACAATAATAATAATAAAGCACACAATAAAAAAAACACAATCCTCATATCCGCAACAATATATATATATATATGTGTGTGTATATATATATATATATATATATATATATATATATATATATATATATATATATATATATATATATATATATATATATATATGTTACGGTTTTTAGAACCTTCACTAGTAAATTTTAGTAAATGCATCCCTTATAAATGTCCCCCTGTAGATATCCCCATCAATTGGCTGGTTAAAAATCGCACCCTAGTTAGTCCATGTACCACACGTAGCGAACCATAGGACCTCTTCGTAGTTATCTCATTATTATGTGTGTCAGTTAAGGACCTGTTCCCAGTAGTTGAATCTGCGTTGCATTGATCAAATAAGATAGGTCCACTTTCAATTTCCCCAATCATCTCCGCTCTCCAAAGTTCCCTTCAAAAGCGGTGCAAGTGGTGTTCTAACTCCCCACCAGCCGCCATTGGCCATGCGGTCGGGCCGAGGAAGAAGGGGGAGGAGCCACCAGAACAAGGTGTGGCAAGTCGGCTCGTCATCGGAGGTGGAGTCAGAAAGCCCTGTGGAAGTGTAACTCAGTGTAACTTATCTCTTGGCACTGGTAACTTATTAATTAACACTGGTAACGAAGCAGATACATTTTACCTGCAAACTCTGTGAAAGACGAGTTCGTAAATGAGTGTCAGGAATGTGCCCGAACATGATAATCTCTTGTCCACCTGGTCACAGCCCCTGGCTGGAGCACCCCCCTATCGTTGGTAAATGGAACTCACAGCAGGAGGGGAGCGAGCTGATGCCAGGACTTGGTGCATGCATGACCTCGGGGCATTAGCGGAGAAAGGATTAACGTTCAGCGGACAGGGGATTAAGTCCAGTTTGTCCATATAAACGAGAGCAAACGTTGAGTCGAGAGAACTTGTCACCAGGAGCTCTGACCGATGGAACGGACGAGCACTCCTCATCATCAGACCCTCTGCCCGACGGGAGTGGCGGAGGAACATCGGCCGAACGAGAAGGACCGTGCGAAAAGAGTTAACCTGGTCCATTGAATTAAGCGGTATTATTTGGTAATTGGAATGAAGTGAATAACCAGTTAATAAACCAGACCTTTTGTAAAACCTGTGTCCGGTCATTGGAGTCTTGAGTCTCCCCCAATACTTCCCCTACAATTTGGAGGCACCGCTGACATCAATTGTACAAACAAGTCTTTAAAAGGTGAGTGTGGCTTGTTTTTGTCCAATATGATTTACGAACTTGGAAATAGTTTTGTACATACATGGGGGAGAAGGTGGTTCTGGGGGTTCCGTGCGCACCGATGCCGCGATAGGTGGCGTGACCCATCACGAATGGTACTTCGATAAACGACTGTAGCTATTATTCGTGTTTTCCTAAATGATTTCTGTAAATACGTATTTTTTGCGCTGTCTAAATAAAATGCACAAGGTCGGCGCTGGTCATTAAAGGCCTTACTGTGACCTGGGAGCAAACGGAGCATGCGTGCACCATGCGACCATTTGCTTCCAAGACGTGTAAGGCCGGTACACTCGTTTACGCACCCGTACACGTGTAAAGTAGTTTTTTTTTTTTTTGCACTTGTTCAAAGCACGCGACTTGCTCGGCGTGCGACAGGGAACCGGGAAATGGAATTATATTTATATATATATATTTTTACCTCATTCCAATTTATGGTATTGCGACAAAACGGCTTATATCTTTGGAACGACTCTTTTGTAGAAGAGCAATGGCAGACCACCCATTGTCACCACTTTCATGAGCTCAGAGAAATAAAACAGCTAGTGGAAATCGGCAGCAGAGTGGGAATCGGCAGACAATGGAACAGCTAGCGACGAGTGTTTGTGAGTAACAACCACCCTCTGGTCGAGGCTCATAGGAGGGGTGATGCTTACTGATTCGGCACGCTTACAATAGGTGTTAATGGTGGGATGTCAGAGGTTTTGGTGTGGTTTAATGTTCACACTGTTTTGGAAAATAATGCTCGATGCAACATGATCCTAAAAAGAACCCATCCCTACATCGAAGGATCAGGAAGGGAAGGAATGGAAAATTTGAAGTATTAAAGTTACGGAACTCAAAATGTCTGGGTTTGGATGTAGTCATTAAAGGATTGAGTCATTCATTGGTGTGATGATGGTCCTAATATTTTGATAAATGTTTGATAATGGTCCTGGTAATTTTAGTCCTACTACGGATATATAAATCCCATTCGAATGTTGAATAAAATAGTTGTTGATTGAACTAGTTGACGGATATATAAATCCCATTCGAATGTCAAGTGAATCGAATGAAAATTAAGGATTTTTCAAATTGTTGTTGACTTTTGGCCTATGTTGAATAAAATAGTTGTTGATTGAACTAGTTGATGGATATATAAATCCCATTCGAATGTCAAGTGAATCGAATGAAAATTAAGGCTTTTTCAAATTGTTGTTGACTTTTGGCCTATGTTAAATAAAATAGTTGTTGATTGAACTAGTTGACGGATATATAAATCCCATTCGAATGTCAAGTGAATCGAATGAAAATTAAGGATTTTTCAAATTGTTGTGGACTTTTGGCCTATGTTGAATAAAATAGTTGTTGATTGAACTAGTTGACGGATATATAAATCCCATTCGAATGTCAAGTGAATCGAATGAAAATTAAGGATTTTTCAAATTGTTGTTGACTTTTGGCCTATGTTGAATAAAATAGTTGTTGATTGAACTAGTTGATGGATATATAAATCCCATTCGAATGTCAAGTGAATCGAATGAAAATTAAGGATTTTTCAAATTGTTGTGGACTTTTGGCCTATGTTGAATAAAATAGTTGTTGATTGAACTAGTTGACGGATATATAAATCCCATTCGAATGTCAAGTGAATCGAATGAAAATTAAGGATTTTTCAAATTGTTGTTGACTTTTGGCCTATGTTAAATAAAATAGTTGTTGATTGAACTAGTTGACGGATATATAAATCCCATTCGAATGTCAAGTGAATCGAATGAAAATTAAGGATTTTTCAAATTGTTGTTGACTTTTGGCCTATGTTGAATAAAATAGTTGTTGATTGAACTAGTTGACGGATATATAAATCCCATTCGAATGTCAAGTGAATCGAATGAAAATTAAGGATTTTTCAAATTGTTGTTGACTTTTGGCCTATGTTAAATAAAATAGTTGTTGATTGAACTAGTTGACGGATATATAAATCCCATTCGAATGTCAAGTGAATCGAATGAAAATTAAGGATTTTTCAAATTGTTGTGGACTTTTGGCCTATGTTGAATAAAATAGTTGTTGATTGAACTAGTTGACGGATATATAAATCCCATTCGAATGTCAAGTGAATCGAATGAAAATTAAGGATTTTTCAAATTGTTGTTGACTTTTGGCCTATGTTAAATAAAATAGTTGTTGATTGAACTAGTTGACGGATATATAAATCCCATTCGAATGTCAAGTGAATCGAATGAAAATTAAGGATTTTTCAAATTGTTGTGGACTTTTGGCCTATGTTGAATAAAATAGTTGTTGATTGAACTAGTTGACGGATATATAAATCCCATTCGAATGTCAAGTGAATCGAATGAAAATTAAGGATTTTTCAAATTGTTGTTGACTTTTGGCCTATGTTGAATAAAATAGTTGTTGATTGAACTAGTTGACGGATATATAAATCCCATTCGAATGTCAAGTGAATCGAATGAAAATTAAGGATTTTTCAAATTGTTGTTGACTTTTGGCCTATGTTGAATAAAATAGTTGTTGATTGAACTAGTTGACGGATATATAAATCCCATTCGAATGTCAAGTGAATCGAATGAAAATTAAGGATTTTTCAAATTGTTGTGGACTTTTGGCCTATGTTGAATAAAATAGTTGTTGATTGAACTAGTTGACGGATATATAAATCCCATTCGAATGTCAAGTGAATCGAATGAAAATTAAGGATTTTTCAAATTGTTGTTGACTTTTGGCCTATGTTAAATAAAATAGTTGTTGATTGAACTAGTTGACGGATATATAAATCCCATTCGAATGTCAAGTGAATCGAATGAAAATTAAGGATTTTTCAAATTGTTGTGGACTTTTGGCCTATGTTGAATAAAATAGTTGTTGATTGAACTAGTTGACGGATATATAAATCCCATTCGAATGTCAAGTGAATCGAATGAAAATTAAGGATTTTTCAAATTGTTGTTGACTTTTGGCCTATGTTAAATAAAATAGTTGTTGATTGAACTAGTTGACGGATATATAAATCCCATTCGAATGTCAAGTGAATCGAATGAAAATTAAGGATTTTTCAAATTGTTGTGGACTTTTGGCCTATGTTGAATAAAATAGTTGTTGATTGAACTAGTTGACGGATATATAAATCCCATTCGAATGTCAAGTGAATCGAATGAAAATTAAGGATTTTTCAAATTGTTGTTGACTTTTGGCCTATGTTGAATAAAATAGTTGTTGATTGAACTAGTTGACGGATATATAAATCCCATTCGAATGTCAAGTGAATCGAATGAAAATTAAGGATTTTTCAAATTGTTGTGGACTTTTGGCCTATGTTGAATAAAATAGTTGTTGATTGAACTAGTTGACGGATATATAAATCCCATTCGAATGTCAAGTGAATCGAATGAAAATTAAGGATTTTTCAAATTGTTGTTGACTTTTGGCCTATGTTAAATAAAATAGTTGTTGATTGAACTAGTTGACGGATATATAAATCCCATTCGAATGTCTAGTGAATCGAATGAAAATTAAGGATTTTTCAAATTGTTGTGGACTTTTGGCCTATGTTGAATAAAATAGTTGTTGATTGAACTAGTTGACGGATATATAAATCCCATTCGAATGTCAAGTGAATCGAATGAAAATTAAGGATTTTTCAAATTGTTGTTGACTTTTGGCCTATGTTGAATAAAATAGTTGTTGATTGAACTAGTTGACGGATATATAAATCCCATTCGAATGTCAAGTGAATCGAATGAAAATTAAGGATTTTTCAAATTGTTGTTGACTTTTGGCCTATGTTAAATAAAATAGTTGTTGATTGAACTAGTTGACGGATATATAAATCCCATTCGAATGTCAAGTGAATCGAATGAAAATTAAGGATTTTTCAAATTGTTGTGGACTTTTGGCCTATGTTGAATAAAATAGTTGTTGATTGAACTAGTTGACGGATATATAAATCCCATTCGAATGTCAAGTGAATCGAATGAAAATTAAGGCTTTTTCAAATTGTTGTTGACTTTTGGCCTATGTTGAATAAAATAGTTGTTGATTGAACTAGTTGAGGGATATATAAATCCCATTCGAATGTCAAGTGAATCGAATGAAAATTAAGGATTTTTCAAATTGTTGTTGACTTTTGGCCTATGTTGAATAAAATAGGTGTTGATTGAACTAGTTGACGGATATATAAATCCAATTCGAATGTCAAGTAAATCGAATGAAAATTCAGGAATTATTTCATTATTAACGATTAATGAAGTACTTATTTAATTAATTACATTTCTTATTAAATTACAGTAATTACATTACAGTAATTACCTGAGGTAATTACAGTAATTACAGTTCCGGTAATTACAGTAATTACAGTAATCATTACAGTAATTGCAGTAATCTTATTACAGTAATTACATTACATTAACTCAGGCACCTTTTGAGTAAGGAAGCTGATATTTGTACATGACACTGACCAAGTGATGTGGCTGTCAAGGAAAATTTTGATTTATTGATTAATCATTTAATAAATTAACTCGTTGATTTATAAATGACTTATTTAATTAAAAGTCCTCAGAGATACGTCTTCGGATGAAATACTTGCAGATTGGTTATGCTATGAGCCAATTGATTAAGGAAAATATTTTGTGGCTGTCATATTGGCCATATTGGCAATTTCGTGGCCATATTCGTGGCAACTCAGTTAGTGCCACTGCACCTTTAAAATGCATCCCTGCGTTCATTTTTCGATCGATTGAGTTGAAATTTTGAACAATCGGATCTGGACTGTCGTTATTAACGACTCTAGCACGCACTCGTCCAATCAGGATGGAGCGGTATGGTCCCCGGATCATCACTGCCCGCAGTTTTTAATTCATTTTACTTTTTCTCTTGGTCATATAATTTTGAAGACATGCATGTCATGATAGAGGAAATGTTTGTTCTGTTAAACGGAATAAATGTTGTTTATTTGTGTGGGTGTGTATTCTTGTGTATTTGGGATATATTTTCACGACTAATTCCAGTTATCGTCCTGCAAAATGTCTGCTCGTTCTTTTCCTTTGAGTCGTAAATTCCTGTTGAATTCTCATTAAAATGCGGAATTAAGTACGCTGTGTGATGATGGAGATCCTTGATGACGAATCAGGAATAGTGAATGAGCAAACAAATATCACGGATGGTACACCGGATAAGGAAAATGTAGATGAAACCCCTTTTGCTCAGGTGCTGTGCAGCGCTGCACAAAGATTCATATGAGCGGGGCCTGGGTGCTGTGTAATTAGTACACAAAGAACCAATTACTAGGGTGCTGAATAAACACAAAGATCCATTTTTGGAGCTGGTTCTCCCGGTGCTGTGATTTATTCAAAGAACCAAATTTTGTAAGAATTAAGATATGATTTGTCGACATTATAAATACTTTAATATATGTAACGATTTTGTAACGATCGTCCTGCAAAAGGTCTGCTCGTTCTTTTTCCTTTGAGTCGTAAAATCCTGTTGAATTCTCATTAAAATGCGGAATTAAGTACGCTGTCTGATGATGGAGATCCTTGATGCGAATCAGGAAAAGTGAATGAGCGGACAAAATTTGGGAGAGGTCTTACACACGGTTTTATCTATTATTCGTGTTTTTTTTTCTCTAGCGATCTGTACATAGATGATATGATTAGATATTCTTCACACTCAGGAAGAAGTTGAATGATATGATTGGATATTCTTCACACTCAGGAAGAAGTTGAATGATATGATTGGATATTCTTCACACTCAGGAAGAAGTTGAATGATATGATTGGATATTCTTCACACTCAGGAAGAAGTTGAATGATATGATTGGATATTCTTCACACTCAGGAAGAAGTTGAATGATATGATTGGATATTCTTCACACTCAGGAAGAGGTTGAATGATATGATTGGATATTCTTCACACTCAGGAAGAAGTTGAATGATATGATTGGATATTCTTCACACTTATGGAAGAAGTTGAATGATATGATTGGATATTCTTCACACTCAGGAAGAGGTTGAATGATATGATTGGATATTCTTCACACTCAGGAAGAGGTTGAATGATATGATTGGATATTCTTCACACTTATGGAAGAAGTTGAATGATATGATTGGATATTCTTCACACTCAGGAAGAAGTTGAATGATATGATTGGATATTCTTCACACTTATGGAAGAGGTTGAAGGATATGATTGGATATTCTTCACACTCAGGAAGAAGTTGAATGATATGATTGGATATTCTTCACACTTATGGAAGAAGTTGAATGATATGATTGGATATTCTTCACACTCACGAAGAGGTTGAATGATATGATTGGATATTCTTCACACTTATGGAAGAAGTTGAATGATATGATTGGATATTCTTCACACTCAGGAACAAGTTGAATGATATGATTGGATATTCTTCACACTCAGGAAGAGGTTGAATGATATGATTGGATATTCTTCACACTCAGGAAGAAGTTGAATGATATGATTGGATATTCTTGACAATCATGGAAGAAGTTGAATGATATGATTGGATATTCTTGATTGATTGAATCTAATTGATTGAATTTAATTGAATAAATTTAACTGAATAAATTGAACTGAATAAATTGAATTGAATATATTGATTGTTTGATTGATGAAAATGCGGTCTCAAGAAAGAAGCTTTGATATCTTTGCGAGATATTATCAATGTGGAGACAACCTGGGAAAATTGAGCAAGGTGGTGAGTTTATATACAGATATATATGTGCGGTTACCATTGTGTGATTTCCCCGTCAACAGAGCGGACACCTGAGGATTCACCCATTTCATACTGACCCTCCGGCTCATCTGCAAATACTGATCTGTCAGATTGGATTGTGCAAAAGCCACAACTGAGGGAGACTCTCTGGAAATCACCGTGTGAACAGGTGGAGAGATCCTTCCTGGAGGTACGAGTGAAGCTTTAGAGGAACCTGGAACAAGCTACAACACATCCAACGCTACTTTGATAAAAGGCAGAATGGGAAATGGAGCCTGCAAGAATACACAAGGACAACCAGAGATTCCACAAAAAGGTACT
Source organism: Myxine glutinosa (assembly GCF_964187855.1). Taxonomy (NCBI): domain Eukaryota; kingdom Metazoa; phylum Chordata; class Myxini; order Myxiniformes; family Myxinidae; genus Myxine; species Myxine glutinosa. Next base: position 31,071,218 of record NC_136267.1, read on the forward strand.
TGTACACATCATATGTACGACCGTTATGGTGCCGAAGCTATAAGGCAGGTCGAGAATTGGTATTTGTGGACAAAGGGACATGATGAGGAGTTTCCAAGAGATGGTACATTTGAGCGAAGTCGATTGGAAAGATTGGAACAAAGATTGAAAGCCAGGAAGAGACAGAATCTAACGGTAGACTGGCTTGCATTCCATCTTTGGGATGGTGAATCCAGACAACGGGAACAGCAAGAACGGATAACGGATCTAGAACTTAAAATAAAAAGGATACAGGATACAGTGGAGGAGACAAATGCACAACTGCCCTCGAAATTAGGAATGAAAGTGACAGTTGTCCCATCTGATTTCCAGTTGTCTCCCCAAAAAGGACGGTACAGAGAATTTTTTCGTGTTTCAGGAGACAACGAGAGATTGCAGTGGCAACCCAGGGATGTAGAGATGCAGCCCAGCAATACAAATGCACAGGTGCACAGACCAGGAAACGACAGAAACCGGTGTTTCGAGTGTGGAAAGATGGGACATTGGAGAAGAAGATGTCCGTATGTCAACAGGAGGACAAGGTCATGGGGCAAACCAAGATCAAGGGTACCAGTGCGTACCGGTACCTCAGACAATGATTAGGCCTTCATTGCTGCAAATCCCAAATGATGATTGGCCTCAACAGATTAGATTACTGGACAAACATGAATAACTGTCGATGATTCTTGGGTCTGAAAAGTTTTCGGAGCAAGAATTATTCATTTTTTCTTTTGCTTGTAAGCAAATTAGTAATTAATTGATCACATGCCGAAATTGGATCTTTTATGTTGGGCACACAATTTTAAATTTACAAAGTTGGAACAATTGCTTTGCAAATTTTAAACAAAGGGACAAGGGTCACATGATGATCAGGTGGGAATTTCGGACAATTGTTTCGCATGATTGATAGGTCAGTGGTCGACTGACATATAAATGGGTGTGTAGTCAAATTTGGATAAATTATTGTGGGAACTGAAAGGGTAATTTCAATGTGACATCATAGGGGTTTTCTAAGAATAAACTTTTTGGTCCATTTGTGTATTAGCATTTCTAAAATTGAAGGACAAATTTTATGAAATTGAAATAAAATTGACACCCATCTTGATCTGTAAATAATAGTTCCAACGCAAACAAATACGCATAATGCATGTGTGTGTGTATTTTTGTGTGTCAATGTTAGTGTTTTTTATTGTTTTGTGTATCAATCTTACAAGATTGTTGACACCGACAGTGTGCCTGTCTGGAAATGGATAGTTTTATGTGGATGGGATTGAATATGCAGAGAATCCGTAAAATAAAATAGAAATATAATTTGATTATGAACATTATCTCTTTTGTCAAGGGAGATGGAATATAAAGATTTGATGTGCTGGGTTATGAGCAGCCATTAATTAATAGTAAAATTGTGAGTAATTTGGGGATTCCATTTTTGATAGAATTTATATGAGAATAACAGCTATTTATGGATATGAGCTTCATAAAAAGAAATGAGGGAGTACAAAATTAGCCAAATTTGGGAGAGGTCTTACACTGACTTCCCAGAATACTCTGCTCACGGATTTTTATATATATATATATATATATATATATAAACTTGAATTTTATCAGCATATAAATTGTGCTGCATGTATGGTTGTGTATTAGGCATAGATGATATGGGAAAATAGTAAAGAATATCTTGCTGGTTGGAACTATTGTGAGTTTTAAAACGGAATGCATTGTGAATCTTAAACCAAGGGGCAGACATGAACGCGCTGTTACGTTATTTATACTCAGAACGCGCTGTTACGTGTACCTGCAACATATTTGTTAATCTCGCACACCTATATTGGCATACTGGTGTCAGTAGTACTCACTGGGTGCATAGAAATGGATGAGCAACAGTTAAGGGGGTGTAAAAAAAAAAAACACTTACTTGGATATTTTCTACAAAAGTAGGGGTTTCAATAAGTGGTACCATACACATGGGATTCATCAAATTAAGTTTTGGAGTTCAAACAAAGTCACTGGTTAACAGATGGGAATGGATAGTAAATAAATTCTTCGATGCTGGGTAAATGAAGTGAGATATTACAAAGACTTATTAGAGCTATTGTTCTTCCTTGCAGCAGTGGGAGAAAATTTAGATCCAACATAATGAATCTATAAATGAATGTGATAGGGATAATATCCTCAATTTGTACTAATTATTTGATTGTGGGTAAAGGAATTAATTTATCGTAGTGGATTGTTAACAAGCAGCCTGAAATGTCCTGAGAGTGTGCATCCATGTAATCAGAAATCCCAGATTTGTTTTTTACAAACAACATTTTGGTAGAGACCTTATGTGGACGAATACTTGCTTGGTAGATAAAAATGGTACTGCATGTTGGCAGCCACTTCGGTGGCCATTTAGGCCGAACAAATAGGAAAAAACTGTAATTGAATATGTAATTTACAGATGAGTATTTGGGAAGTAAAAAGGGAATTTATTGATTTGGGAGACATTTTTCGAAGGTTTATTAAAGTGTTGCAATATGACATTTGGCAAGGAAAATTATTGGATGGGAAAATTAGACCTGTTTATAAAATGAGTTTGTTGACCCATTGAAGTTAATTCTTTGAATTGTTGTTTAATTAGCATTTTGAGTTCAAATTGGAAATAGTTTGGTAGAGCTTTGGTTAAAACCTTTGGTTGCAGTGTTTTGGAACAAATTGATAAACCGTAGGAGGTTGATAAGAATAGAAACAAATATGGACCTAAAATAGAAAGATTGTTATGATGATATGAATAATACCGAGATTAAAAGAATGAATCAAGTGATGTTGCAAATGAATAGTGAATACAGTAGAATTAAGATAATGGCATAACGACAATGTTATGAGTTGTGTCAATTACAATATCAGTGAACTCATATCACCACGAGTGACACACTGTTAGGAAAAAAAAGAGGGAAAAGAAAAAGTGGAGAGGAATTATGGTAATAATACATTATGTTTAATTTGTTGGTTTGGGAAAATTGTTGTTGGGAATTAGGTATTCCCGTTTGTGATTGTAATCATATACAATGCTATTCTTAGTTTAGTAATAAAATACATACCTGATTGAATATTATTTGTGTGACGCATATAAATGAATATAACTTTTGTGTTAAGGAAAAACAACAAATTGTTGAATGTGAAACTGTCGGAAGATATACATGATTATGCTGATTTCATGGTAAGATGTACCCTATCTGATTCAGTGTGTGCGGAAAGCAGATTCAGATGTGACTGAGCATAAGGATAAGACGAGATCACATTTTGGAGGGATTGCTAACGGAATTGGGAAGAAGTTCGAGAAAGAAAATTTGTGGCTGAAAAAATGAAGTTAATCATGGCATACACCCTCTTTCTCAAAGAATGATGAAGACATTCTCCCGTGTAACTTGGAGATGAATGCTTACCTTCACCAAGGAAATTTATGTGACCATTTGCCTGGATCACACTGCAACATATGAAAGAAAGGCGATCACTTACTCTTGTTCGAAGGCTTCGAACATTCACCACATCAGAAGTTGCAGGATAACGACATTTTACCTGCAACCTCTGTGAAATGCGGGGACATATGTTATTACTTCACCAACGTCTGGGGAACCAGCATGGAGCTGCAAAAAACGGCTGTGCCCTTGTCACAACAGCTGTGCACGATTCTGCTGGTTGCTCCTGGTAAGGACCATGAATGACCTGAACACCATGGTCCCAACATCATTGTGGATGCATCCGGCATCCCTGTTCCACATCTTGCTGGCCAATCAACGTCACACCAATACTTGCTGCCCACTCACAATGAGGGAGGAGGCAAGTCGACTACAACTGGGTGAAGGCCTTGTTCAGGAATTACTATGGTTTACAGCAAAAAGTGGCAAGAATGCTACAAGGAGAGCAGGGTCAGTCTATGACTCCGCAATGTTACCACAACAGCGAAATCCTACACGAAGTAGTGCAGGAGCTATGAAGACATTAGGAGAAAATGTTTCATACCAGGATTCAAACACAAGTGAACCAGCCCTTCCTTTCAAACAAAGTCAACATTTGTGTGGAGGCAAACGTTTTTGCCAGATGGTGTAGATGCTTTACAAAACTTGAAAATGAAGTGAAATTGTTGTATCTTGGTGATGGTGAAGTGTTGTTTTGAAAATATATTTGTGATGCAAATGCAATAGATTGAACGATATGGAAGGAGTCAATGACCAACGAAATGTTTTGTGATTCTTGCAGGATGACGGTGTATGCCCAAGGGAATTTGATTACCAAAGTGATTGATTATATATTTACTTATATGTACTTGTAATGATGTTTACTTGTAGTGATTGATTGTTTACTTATATTGATGTTTAGATTAATGGTTAATATAAACAAAAACAAAAAGATGAGGGAATTGTGGAAGTGTAACTCAGTGTAACTTATCTCTTGGCACTGGTAACTTATTAATTAACACTGGTAACGAAGCAGATACATTTTACCTGCAAACTCTGTGAAAGACGAGTTCGTAAATGAGTGTCAGGAATGTGCCCGAACATGATAATCTCTTGTCCACCTGGTCACAGCCCCTGGCTGGAGCACCCCCCTATCGTTTGGTAAATGGAACTCACAGCAGGAGGGGAGCGAGCTGATGCCAGGACTTGGTGCATGCATGACCTCGGGGCATTAGCGGAGAAAGGATTAACGTTCAGCGGACAGGGGATTAAGTCCAGTTTGTCCATATAAACGAGAGCAAACGTTGAGTCGAGAGAACTTGTCACCAGGAGCTCTGACCGACGGAACGGACGAGCACTCCTCATCATCAGACCCTCTGCCCGACGGGAGTGGCGGAGGAACATCGGCCGAACGAGAAGGACCATGCGAAAAGAGTTAACCTGGTCCATTGAATTAAGCGGTATTATTTGGTAATTGGAATGAAGTGAATAACCAGTTAATAAACCAGACCTTTTGTAAAACCTGTGTCCGGTCATTGGAGTCTTGAGTCTCCCCCAATACTTCCCCTACAGCCCTTACCGGCCATCCAGCACCGCGGTGAGCCAACCGGTATGCGGGTCATCAGAGCTGGCGGCTTGATTTCGAACGCAGCAATAAAAGCGACTGCAGGGAACTGCTTTGAGAGTCGGTGAGAAGGCACGAGAGAGAGAGAGGTGATCCGGCGAGTAGGTCCGTGACGGCGACCACAATACAATCGTCAACTGACATTGGCCTGGCAGTGCGTGTGAAAACGAATACATGGAGCGGCGGCTGGCTATTCGCCTCAAGCCCATAGCGTGAATTGGAGCCACCTTCGATGCTGCGCACCGGCCCGGACCGGCCTACCCTCTCACTTGCACGGACCCTTCTCCTTCGTCCAGTGATTCCTGCCTGCTATTCCCTTTCTTGTAAGTCTGTGTTTGTTCTGTCTGGGCGTTGATAATTAAGACTGTTTTAAGGTTTGCCCTGTGTATCTGCTTTTTCTTCTGTATATTACTTGCGTTCCTCCTCTTCTTTGGTTTTGTACATAATTAATAAATCCCACCTGTTCCTTCTTTTCTTTGGTTTCATTCTCCCTCGATCGCTTTAGTCCCTTCTTTCAATTGAGTACCTGTGGCACGATTCGGCCAACGCTCGGAATCGGGTTTAGTCAATTGATAACGGCTCGAACCGCGGATTGCTAAACCGCTCGGCAAATAAATACCATCTTGTCCGTGGTTGGAGCGGTACTTGTCTCCCTGTTTTGCGGAGGGATTGGTAAAGGTATTCGGGAGAACACCTTGACCAATAACCCTGATCAATCCCACCCTGCAAAAGAGCGTTACAGGTACCAGGACCAGAGACGGCCAGCTTAACAGGCCAAGGGGATTAACCCCCCCTTGCTAAGGGGAGTGCCGTCTCTGAGATCCGTAACAATATATATACTTATATATATATATATATATATATATATATATATATATATATTGTTGCGGCTTTGAGTTTTAGTAACAGTCAGTATAATAAAGGTTAAATTTCCCCCTCATAGTTAGTCACACAAGCAACATGTAGCCTCGCGATAGTGTTGTTATCTCTTAGTATTTGTGAGCTTAGTCCTTTTCCTATGTTAGTTCTGCTTTGAGTAGAGTAAGGAGAATAGGTCCTACTTCTACTGACTATCCTGCCTCCCTAGCCTCATGCCTCTTTGTGCTAACTTTGGTTCATTTTGGCGAGAATTAACACGAGGCAGGGCTAGGAGGGTCGGGGCGGGGCCGAATGAGGGCGGCAGAGGAGCTGACGGTAAGCGCGAGCCGCCAATCAGGGCTCAGAGGGTGTGGCGGCAGCATTGCGTCACAGGGCGTGGTTGGAAGGTTCGACAGGGTTCGAGAAGGTTCGGGGTGTATCAATATAAGCCGTTGCGCAAAGCCACCAGCAGTGGAGTGCGTCAAAGGACTCGAGAGTTGAAAGAGCGCGTGAGCAGTAGGACTGAAGGACTCGAGAGAACTCGCGAGCATCTGGATTGAAGAGAGGTACGAGGACCGGGTTGGCATTGAGTGGAGGAAGACGCGCATGAACCAGGATACGCGCTAATATAAAGCAACGCTCGGTTGAGCTTAAAGCCGAGCCGCGTGCACTGCATTAAGTTACGCGAGTGATAACGTACTGTGCAACCGCCAGCCGCACTGAGAGACGCGTACGTTTTCCTTCCTACCTCATCGGCTGCCTTTTGTTCGGGAGACGCGCTATGAGAATCCTTCCACCACCTGCTTGCCATCTTCGCGGGACGTGCTGGGACCGTGGGGAGCCGGACGGGCGGGGCCGATCCTGGACGACCACGTCGGCACGTTTGGCCGGAACATCAACCTGCCTGCAATTCCCTGTGTGAGTGTGACGGGCCCGAGTGTGGGCGTTAAGAATAAGACTGACTAAGTGCTGCTATGTGTCTCTGCGTACCGATCATTGAACATACGTGTGGGAATAATAATTAAACCTGTGTTCTTCCTTTCCATTCGATCATACTCGTGATTTCCTCATTGGCTAAGCGTGGTACGAGTAGAACCGCTCGAATCGGGGTCCAATTATTAGCGGTGACTGCACGGACCACGTGGTACGCAATCCGCTCAGTGTACTCCAATTACATGTGGCTCGTGCGAGGCTTGCTTCCCCGCTTCCATGGCGGCGCAGGGATTTAGGTACAAGCGAGGATTGTCCCGAAACCCTACCTTGCGTTTGTCTGGGTGGGGCGTTGCAAGTCTCTCGGTTCCGCCAAGCCCAGAAAGAACAAGGGGATTAATCCCCCCTTGGTAAGGGTAAGAAGGGTGGCGGAGAACCGTAACAATTGGTGTCAGGAGTGGGATTGGACCTGGAGTGCGCTTCACGCACTCAAAATTACGAGTGGACTAAATTTCGTAATAAAAGCCAAATTTAATTCGTACCATGGCTGGCCAAGACAGTCGAATGCCGGTGGGGGTAGAAGATGAGGTAGACGATAAGGAAGAGTTAATGACCCAGGACCCACAGGAAGAGTTGGGAGAAGAGGAGGAAATTGATGAGGGGCCGGCAGCAGGGGTAGAAAATGGCGGCACCTCGCACGTGGTGGCGAGAGCCGAGCCCAAGGCGCCAGGGGACTGGGGTCTTTTATGATTCAACTCGCGGCAAGCTTTGAGAAAGTGAATGATAACATAAATAAAATGGGTGGTCAATTGAAGGAAATGGGGGACAAATCCACCTGGGAATTGGAAAAATTTATGGCAGTGTCGAAGAAGGACACAAAAAAAGCGGGGAAGGACATTGGGCGCATGTTGAGGGGGAAGGTCGCAATGGGACACGACGAGGTGATGCGGTGTGAGGAGCGCGTGGGGAGCGAGCTTGGGCAGAGTGCGCAGCTATGTTGACCGGGAGTATAGAAATCGCGACACGGGGTGCAGAAAAACCGACGGTCGCCGAATTGGACAGGAAAATTTTATGCGTGCCGGCGGTCGTCGAGGAAATAATTGAAATAAAAAGAAACAATTGGGGCCGAAGAGATGGCAGAGTCAGAAAGTATAGCACAGAGGGAAGAAATGGAATGCACACAAAGTTCGTGTTCACATAGTGATGTCGTGCTTGCTAACAAAATGAAAAGTTTGCAGGTGCTGCTGGCGGAAAAAAAGGTCCCCAAGGTGAGATGTAATGGTGCGAATGTGTATGGCGTGAAAAGGGTTTTGGCACGCTTGGGACATGGACGAAAACCGGGCGGTCGTGGAAGGTCCATTGTGCGGTGTACGAGGGCGACTGGTGTGCATGTGAGAGAAAAGTGTGCACCGGAGCATGGGTGTGAGCGAGAAAAGTGTATGACGGAATGTGTGCGGGAAGAGTGTGTCACAGGAGAGTGTGTTACAGAGAGTGTGCAGGAGTGCACACCAGAGCGTGTTGTAGAGTGTGTGCAGGAGTGCACACCCGTGGGTGTTATAGACTGTGTGCGGGAAGAGTGTGTAACGGATTGTGTGGAAGGTATGAGTGTGCCTAGGTGTGCAGGTGCGAGTACGGTGTGCGAGGGAGAATGCACATCAGAGAATGTGGAAGGAGAGTGTGCGGTAGCGGAATGTATGGGAGGCGCAGGGACGCCTTGGTGTGCGAGTGCGGAGTGGGCCGCGAGTGGTGAGAACGCGGCTCAAGCATCGACACTGACCGGGGTAGCATTTAGTGCGACGGATAGCCGACGTGCGCCCTCGATGAGTTGTATGCGGCAGGGACCGGCGGGGATCGATGCCACGGGCGTGTCACAAGGACCGACGTGCACGACCCGTGCCGGCCCCCGCCCTGTCTGGTTGGTGCCGCGCCGTGGCGGTAAAGGCGAATGGCAAGGTTCAAGGGGAGGTAGGAGAGTTCGGAGCAGCGCACCTTGGCGGGTGCGGTGCTCCGACCGTGGGCGGTTGGGCCATCGTGCGTGGGACCGTGAGGCCTCGCGCAGAGATGGAGCTCTGAACCTCGGCCGTCCATGCCTCCTCCCCTGGATCGAAAATGCCGGACGGACCCAAACTACAGTAGGCTAACCACCCACATGGATCGCTCGGCCTTTCAAAGCCGAGCCCTGATGACGATGTATTCCCACTTTTAGAGGCTCAAGTATAGTGGACTGATGGAAATAGTGTACCCTGGGTGGAGGAATGGTAGTGTTACCATTCCTCACACCGGGGCCCATGAGCATTAGTTTAGGGGGATGGCAGTGTTGGGCACATGGGGGGCCAGCAATGGTTACCTCCATGGGGCATCGAAGCTAGCGGAGGGAGAGCTAGGATAATTGGTAGGGAATTAGAAGGCAGACTGTAGAGGACATGAGTTAAGTAGTGACATTTGTACTGTAGTGGGGATGTAGTGAGATTAGATGGATGATAATGACGAAGGGTGTGCTTAGTTTAATGGGATGACGGGGAAGCACGAGCTTTAGGGGAAAAGCAGCTGGATAGATGATGCTGTGTGTGTGAGGATGTGTTATTGAGATAAAAGGAATTGTGTTTGGAGTGTATGGAAAAAGGTGTGTAAGCACAAAAGGTGTGGGAGGAAATTGGGGTGCGAGAAAAGAGGTGTGTGAATAAGTGGTGTGAGAATATTTGGTGTGGAATGCTTGGTGTGGAATAGAAGGTGTGGGATGCATGGTGCGAAGGAGTGAATGGGGGGAGATGGAACCCATTTGCAGATGCCCGGGGGGGGGGGGGGGGTAGTGTAAAACCCAGGTAGAGGGCATAGGCAAAATTTGTATGGATATTGACACCTGTGGTGCAGGTAGTGGCAAGTAGTGCTTTGGAGGGTGCGTGAGACTGTGGACTGGCTGGGCGTGTGGTTTAATTGGTGCATATGGTTATTGGGGCACTCCGCCACTGGTAGTTTGTCAGCCAGGTGAGGCCGCAGGTAGGCTCTGGGAGCCAGTTAGGGTAGTTGTGAGTTGTTGAGTGGGGATCGAGGATCCAAGAGAAGGACCCGGGTAGCCCAATGCCAAGGTGGGCATCAGGGGGTAAAGAGCCAGGAGGGGCCTTCCCCAGTTTAGGTAGTCGCAGGAGCAGGTAAGCTCGGGTGGCGACTTCAGTGGCGGAGGTGCGCAGGTAGTTGGACCTGCTAGTAGAGCCACACGACCCAGCCCCGAAATTGTGCAAGGGCACAGTATGAAAATTCAGTGGGAGTGAGACCCAAATTTGGATGGCACCAGGTGGGCAATGGGAATTCGGTTTTTAGAACCACATAGTTTAAAGAGGCCGATTGGCAGGGTACAACCCCGGGTAGTTATAAAGTTAATGTCAGTTAGTGTATTTAGGAATTGAGAGATCCCCTTCGCGCCATCCACAGCCATGCACCAAGAGGACGGAACTCCACACCAGGACTTGGCAAACTGTTTGAGTGTAAGACACATCATGACGTAATGGGACATTGTGTTTGTTCCATTCCTTCTTTCCTGGGAGGGATTGGGAGACGAATTTGGTTTAGAGGGGGATATGGGAGACAGGACGTGGAGACGATTTGTAAATACAGGGAAGGGCTAGGGTAGTGTAAGCGACGTTGGGGGGTATGGACGGTTAGGAATGAGCTTGCTCCGCTCGCTCTTCCGCACCCCTCATGCTGCATTACCTTGTATTGCTGTGTACCTTTGTGCCCTTTCCGCTTTGCTGGTCGTGCTTTGTCTCTCCCCCCACCCCAGGACCATTTTGGAGGGGGAACTGTGCAGCACCATCGAACTGTGCAACATCCCTGCTGCACTTTGCTACATCTGTGCAGCTGAACTGCGCAGCACTTTGCTGCCCAGTTTGCTGCCACAAACACTTTGCTGCACATTACACTTATGGACCGCAGCTTTTGTGGCCTTACCCTCTACTGTGTAGCACCTTGCTGCAAACTCACCTTGCATCTTCGGACCACTTGTTTTGAGTGGCATAAATGTCACGCAGTCGGACCACATAGGGTTGACCCTGCTGGCAGAATACAATAAACACAGTTTTTGTGTATTTTTATTATGGTGTGCTAGGGACGAGAAGATTGGTAAGTTTATTTAGCCCTGAAGAGCAGGAATGGCCTGTATGCCGGTCCGGGGGCTGGCCGGTTTGATATATGCACACAGAAGATGCAAGAAGAAGATGCAAGAAGCAAGCAGCAAATGAAATGTGAATTTATGAGTTGTGTGCTTTTCTGTGCTTTCTCTCCCCTCCAATCGTCTTTCCAAAAAGGACAGGTCCTGGGTCATAGATGTGTAAATAAGTTAAGTTTTTGTGCTTGTATATAAAATGCTGCCCACCAGCTCTATGTTTAGTTTAACCAATTCCGGATTCGGTTAATTGTGGGCGTGATTCTGTTAGATTAGCTACTCAACGCAATAGGTGGGACATATTTGGTGTTTTAAAACGGTCGCACCCAAGGGTTAGAGTAAATGTTAGAGGGAACCACATCTATATGTCACATGTAAATGTAAAAGTTAGTTCCCAGATCTTTCTCAAAATCGGTCGTTCCAATTTTTGTAGGTTCGACTCGGGGAGTCTGACGAGGGAGAGGGGTAGTGTTGTGGTTTTGAGTTTTGGTAACAGTCAGTATAATAAAGGTTAAATTTCCCCCTCATAGTTAGTCACACAAGCAACATATAGCCTCGCGATAGTGTAGTTATCTCTTAGTATTTGTGAGCTTAGTCCTTTTCCTATGTTAGTTCTGCGTTGAGTAGAGTAAGGAGAACAGGTCCTACTTCTACTGACTATACGGCCTCCCTAGCCTCATGCCTGTTTGTGCTGACTTTGGTTTATTTTGGCACGAATTAACACGAGGCAGGCCTAGGAGGGTCGGGGCGGGGCCGAATGAGGGCGGCAGAGGAGCTGACGGTAAGCGTGAGCCGCCAATCGGGGCTCAGAGGGTGTGGCGGCAGCACTGCGTCACAGGGCGTGGTTGGAAGGTTTGAGAGGGTTCGAGAAGGTTTGGGGCGTATCAATATAAGCCGTTGCGTGAAGCCGCCAGCAGTGGAGTGCGTCAAAGGACTCGAGAGTTGAAAGAGCGTGTGAGCAGTAGGACTGAAGGACTCGAGAGAACTCGCGAGCAGCTGGATTGAAGAGAGGTACGAGGACCGGGTTGGCATTGAGTGGAGGAAGACGCGCATGAACCAGGATACGCGCTAATATAAAGCAACGCTCGGTTGAGCTTAAAGCCGAGCCGCGTACAGTGCATTAAGTTACGCGAGTGATAACGCGCTGTGTAACCGCCAGCCGCGCTGAAAGACGCGTACATTTTCCTTCCTACCTCATCGGCTGCCTTTTGTCCTAGAGACACGCTACGAGGATCCTTCCACCGCCTGCTTGCCATCTTCGCGGGACGTGCTGGGACCGTGGAGAGCCGGACGAGGCCGATCCTGGACGACCACGTCGGCGCGTTTGGCCGGAACATCAACCTGCCTGCAATTCCCTGTGTGAGTGTGACGGCCCCGAGTCTGGGGGTTAAGAATAAGACTGACTAAGTGCTGCTCTGTGTCTCTGCGTACCGATCATTGTACATACGTGTGGGAATAATAATTAAACCTGTGTTCTTCCTTTCCATTCGATCCTTCTCGTGATTTCCTCATTGGCTAAGCGTGGTACGAGTAGAATCGCTCGAATCGGGGTCCAATAAATTTATGTCAACTGCACGGACCACGTGGTACGCAATCCACTCGGTGTACTCCAATTACACGTGGCTCATGCGAGGCTTGCTTCCCCGCTTCCGTGGCAGCACAGGGATTTAGGTACGAGCGAGGATTGTCCCGAAACCCTACCTTGCATTTGTCTGGGAGGGGCGTTGCAAGTCTCTCGGTTCCGCCAAGCCCAGAAAGAACAAGGGGATTAATCCCCCCTTGGTAAGGGTAAGAAGGGCGGCGGAGAACTGTAACTATATATATATATATATATATATAGCTTACCTTCACGGGTCCACCAGCGGTCTTCACACCTGGAATGATTAGCTCAAGGCGAGACGGAATTTTAAAATGTGCAAAAATAAACAGGTTTAAAAGAAATGCCGGTAACAAAGAAAACATGATAAAACTGTATTCCTAATTGGAGCGCTCCCATACAGACCCGAATACAGGCAAAGGATAAAATAACTGGAAGATACGACCGAAATTACGATAAAATAACTGGAACTAGGCCTCATGCAACCGCGTTTGCCCAGCCGCACTCGTCTTCATCGATCGTACGTGTGAGACAGCATTTCTCGGTCCACAGCTCTTCCTCCTCACGACCACTAGCAAGATATCGGAACACGACCGTTCGCGATGAAGCTTCCTTCCGCAAGAGCAATAGCGACCGTTCACAATGAAGCTTCCTTGCGCAAGAACAACAGCGACCGTTCGCTATGGACCCAGAACAAGAAGGCAAGATGTCGGCACACGACCGTTCACCACCAGATCCAAAACGAGAAGGGAAAATGTTTGCACACAACCATTCACCACCAGATCCAAAACGAGAAGGGAAAATGTCCGCCACTCCAACTATTTTGTACTTGAGGATCTGACATCATCCCACGACGTCTCCCTCCCCACTCCTATCAGTGAGTCTCATCTTACCAGTCCTTGTGTCAATCAAATCCCGGATTAATCACTGATCTTCGAGGCGTGGCCTCAATACCTTTTGGCCGGTGCGCTCACTAAGTCAGTGTTATCAGCGATAGTGCTCATTGTCTTGTTTCCAGTTGGTTTTTATTTAGCGTTATTAATTATGATGAAGATTGCTTGGCTTGGCTATGGTACGTAGTGAAGTGTAATAAGGAACACAGGAAAAGATTACAGAGGCAATTACATACAGGGGATTAATTACCCATAATTCCTCTCTAATTAACAAACCCCACCCCTCTCATGGGGACGAAGATACACTTACACGACATCCGGTCTAAACGAATTTCCTACTTATGATACATCGAGGTTTCTTCTTCTTCACAACAGTCTGAGCAAACTAATATATACCCTCTACATGGCTCTAAGGTGATCATTGCCTACCCCCTACAAACGTAATATATATATATATATTGTTGTGTTTTTGGAATAAAGGATAATTCCCCCTCGTAGGTAGACGCACCACAACATGAAGCCTCGCGATAGTTCAGTTATTTCTTAGTGAATGTAAGCGTAGTCCTTTCCTGTGTTTAGTTTTGCGTTGAGCAGGCCCGTGATTATGGCGGTTCTTTTGGCGATAGCATGCCACGTGGCAGGCCTGAACAAGTCTGGCGAGGCCGAAGGGAGGCGTTGCAGGAGGGAGTGGCCGGTAAGCACGAGCCGCCAATCAGGGCTCAAGGGGAGTGGCTAACCACGACGATGAGAGGTGGGGTTTTGGAACATTCGAGTAGGGCCGGGGCGGAGCCATAAAACCCTGCTCCGAGTCCCCCCACCTCAGAAGAGGTCTGTCAGAGTCGTGTGCACATTATTCAGAGCCAGAGAGTATCGTGAGTTCAAGTTCTGAGTTCCTTGTGAGACGAGAGATGAGTTCGAGTTCCCTGTGAGATTGGAGTTGAGTTGAGCTTGAGCATGCACGAGAACGCGCCGCAGAACGAGTGCATTGAATTGTGGTGATCGCGATTGTACACAAACTTTCCCCGAGCCCCGTGCCTTGCGCTCTGCAGTGTATTAATCGCGCACTCGAGAGGACGACCCGTGCCGGGCCACAGATGCACGATTTCCTCCTGCCTGCCTTCTCCAGCATACGTGCCGTGAACATCCGAGGGCCACGCCGGGCGAGCTGACCCGGAGCGACCGACAGCAAAGCGCGTTTGGTGCGCGAGCTTCTTCTCTTCTTCTCTGCATGTGCGTGAGTGGGCCCTGTGTCTGGGATTTAAGTTAAGATCGATTACGCTTCTGCTCTGTGTCCTCTTTCCTTCATCCTGATCATTGTAAATAATAATAAATTGTGTTATTTCTTTGATTTGACCGTTCTCGTCCCTTCCATCAATTGGCTTCGCATGGTACGAATACAACCGCTTGAATCGGGTTCCATAAAAGTAACGGCACGAGTCACGTGATACGCATACCGCTCGGCGTACTCGATTAAGCATGGCTTGTGCGAGGTTCGGTCCCCGCTTTCGTGGCAGTGTGGGTTAAAGGTACGTGCGACGTTGACCCGATACCCTTTTTCACGTTTGCTCCGGAAGTTGCGATTGGCCTCGTGGACCCAAAGACCCAGGGAGAAAAAAGGGGTTTAATCCCCCCTTTGTAATGGGAACGGCCTTCGGGAGATCTGCAACAATATATATATATATATATATATATTAGTGTGACTCGACACGCCTCACCACACGTCGTTTCAGAGGTATCGGCATCTTTTACCACGTCTGCTTTCTCAGGGAGTGAGGGATGGTGGGGGTTGGTGATGGTGGATTGGAAATTGTGGGGAAAGTGGGGGAATGGTGGAGGGGGGATGGGGTGGATGGTTAGGAAGGAATGGTGGGTGAGGGTTAGGGTTATAGTGTTGGTTGTGGGGGTTAGTGGTGGTGGAGATCGTGAGGGAAGTGGCGGGGGAATGGTGGGTGAGGGTTAGTGGTAGTGGTGGGGGTTAGTGGTGGTGATGGTGGATTGGAGATCGTGGGGGAAGTGGCGGAATGGTGGAGGGGGCATGGGGTGGATGGTGATGGGGGAACGGTGGGGGAGAGCGGCAAAAGCTCTGATTGAATATACACCTGTACTGTAAATTAGAAGTCAGAACCCAACACGTATAAATAAAACGGAACTGAATACAAATATATATTTATTTTAAGTCATCAGTTCGAGCTGGAAGGGAAGGTCAATACATTTTATCAAAACCTGGATGGGAAAGTCGAACTTCCAGCCTCACAGAGCAGATGTGCCCCCAATACAACACCTCCCTTAGACTTCCTGCCGGGTTTTAACGACGTATCTTATATTTTGCCCATATCACGATCTACATCTCGATTAATCGTCAAATTAACAAAAAAAATAGCGCTGATGCATACAGGTAAATCATAAATGTGTTTCTTAGGTTAGCATAACATATATATATATATATATATAATTATATATATATATATATATATATATATATATATATATATATAATTATATATATACATATATATATAATATATATATATATAATATATATATACACACACACTACCGGTAAAAAGTTTTAGAACACCTCAATTTTTCCAGGTTTGAATGAAATTTACGCAGTCTAATGTCCAGTGAATAACCTGAAATGGTACAAAGGTAAGCAGTAAACTGCCCGAGGTTAAAAAAAGTTTATGTTATCAAAAACTGGAAAATAATGTAAATTGCACAGTTATATTGTAAAGAAAAAAAAGACCTTCTTCAGGGAACAAGTAATGGGTTAACAACTTACAGCTGTTCTGCAGCAATGTAAGTAAATTAAGCCTTGAAAGTTGATGCAAACAATTCCTACAGGTGTCCCAACCTCTGCTGATTAGTTGATTACAAACCCCCTGTCTCTATAAATGCAGTGTTGGAATAGACTATTACACCCTCTGAAGCATTATTTGAACAATATTGCACTGCAGCAAGTAGTATATTGGAAACTGGAAGAAACTCTGACAGGAAGAGGTCTGGCAGACCCAAAGCCACAACAAAATCAGAAGACAAGTTTCTGAGACGCAACAGCTTGCGTGATAGGCGGGTCACAGAACAACAGCTTCAAGCACAGCTTAACACTGGTCAAAGTAAGCAAGTCTCAATTTCAACTGTGAAGAGAAGACTTCGAGCTGCAGGTTTGACAGGTCGAGTGGCAGTAAGAAAGTCATTGCTAAGATGGCAAAATAAGAAAAAGAGGCTTGCCTGGGCCATGAGGCACCGCCAGTGGACTACTGAAGACTGGAAGAAGGTCTTATCGACCGATTAATCAAAATTTGAAATCTTTGGTTCATCACGCAGGGTTTTTGTACGCCATCGAGTCGGCGGAAGGATAGTTCCTCAGTGTGTGACACCAACTGTCAAATATGGAGGAGGAAGCGTGATGGTCTGTGGCTCTTTTGCTGGATCCAGTCGGCGACTTGCACAGAGTGATTGGCATCCTGAACCAAAAGGGCTACCACAGCATTTTGCAGAGCCATGCAATACCCTCTGGTATACGCCTTGTTTGTCAGGGGTTCATCCGACAGCAAGATAATGACCCTAAACACACCTCCAGGCTATGTCAAAACTACCTTCGAGGAAAAGAACAAGACGGTAGCCTTCAAATCATGGAATGGCCAGCACAGTCTCCAGACTTGAACCCCATCGAGCTGGTTTGGGATGAACTGGACAGAAGGGTGAAAGCAAAGCAACCGATAAGTACAACACATTTGTGGGAACTTCTGCAACAGTGTTGGGAAGAACTTCCCGAACAATATTTGATTTTCATTGTAGAAAGAATGCCACGAGTGTGTTCGGCGGTTATATCTGCAAAAGGTGGCTACTTTGCCGAGTCAAAATTTTAAATTAAATTTTGTTAAACAAAATGATTCTATGATTTTTTTAAATCTCCAATTGTTTATTTGTTATATGCTTAATTTCAGAGTGCATTGAGACATTAAACTGCGTAAATTTCAATAAAAACTGGAAGAATTGAGGTGTTATAAAACTTTTGACTGGTTGTGTACATATATATATATAGTCATGTAAAAAAGTAAGTACACCCCATGTAAAGTTTTGACTTTTTCAACATATTTCAACATACAGCTATTTGATCTTCATTTCAACAATATTGATAGATAAAGGTGATATAATATAACAAATATCATGAAACATTTACATTTTGTAGTCCATTGTATAATTTAAATAAACATAAATGCAAATTTCGCATGTGGAAAAAGTAAGTGCACCCCGACATTTATCACTACTTCAAATACCTAAAATTAGTATCAGGTGCACCAGCTCAGGTGCAAATGATTAGAACATCGTTGGAGAGGATCTTGGAGGAACCTGTCTTATTTAAACCTCAGACATTTAGTTTGGTTTGCTCTTTGTTGTTGAAGTGTGTGGTGTGTTACGTGGTCCCCTCGGTGACTACCTGGTCTCGGTGACCCCCGGACCGTGAGAGGACCTTCGCCAGAAAGTAGTATTATATAGATGCGCTTTCGCAACGCAATCCCTATGAATTCCACCCACGAGACACTGATGTTCAAGAATATATTTCCCAATGGTACTGATACCATACAATTTCCAATGACACAACCACGGAGATTTTCCCCGAGCAATCAACAATACACCACCATCAACAATATTTCAATGACAATCAATTCCCTATGAATAAGATGGCCATCTTATATACGTGTGTCCCGGTGAGTACTCACGACACCCTTATGGTCTCGGTCCCGCACAATGTCTCTGGGCCCCTCCTGACCAAGATGATAGTCGGCGTCGCCGCACTCGGGCGGTTGAAAGAACTCCGGGTGGACGTCTCCACCGGGCAGGTATCGTACCAGGCCCCGCGGCTGCAGCCTCTCGTGGCTACGCGAAGCGGGTGCGGTAAAGCAAGCCAAAAGCCCCACGCCACTTGCCAGGCGTGCTAGGCCCCAACCTGCGACTCGTACGCGTCTTTTTCGACGGGGCCGCGGACGGTACCAGACGCGGGGTCGATGCACGGCCCCACGTCAACTTGACGTCTCCACCGGGTCGGTATCGTACCAGGCCCCGCACTCCTCTCGCCAGACGGGCTTCGGAACGCCGCTTTGTCACGCAGCGCAAGGTCGAGGCCACCTTTCGTCCGAGCGGGGCGAGGAAGAACAAGAAGAATACTCGTCCTTTTTTCCTCGTGTCGTTTCCTCTTCCGTTTTCGGTCACTTCCGTTTCCGGCCACTGGTTCAGAAGGGCTCCTGACCCTCCAATCACAACAACCCTTAATATACTACACACGGATAAGCAAAGATCTGAATATTAATTCACATAGATATGTAACACTCCCCCCCTTCAAGAAAGAAAGTTTGACCCCAGCGAAAACTTTCGTTGCCGGCCAACTTGGATAAATAAACCAGATAACTCAACCCCCAAATCCTCAGTTCCCCTGGGCAACAATTATCCCAACTCAAAAATAAAGCAACAAACTCTCACAAAACCCCCAGATTACTCCCTCTGGACTAAACACCAGCAACGACATTGTCCCTGCCAAATCAAACTCCCTCTCATGACCCTCTGACTTTGACCATCAGCTTCTTGTGAATGAAGGTTAAGGGGTTGATCAAAGATCCAAAGTTACGCAACTCGATAGCACTTTTTCCGGGAGGCCAAGCCGAGTATTCACTACATGGATGCCTTTAGGAACGTGAAGTTCACGGTTAGTCCGTGCAGGAAAGTTCTCTACATGGGCGCCTTGAGGAACGTGGAGTTCACGGTTAGTCCGTGCATGAAAGTTCCCTATATGGACGCCTTTAGGAACGGCGTTCACGGTTAATCCGTGTAGGAATCTTGGCTCAGCGGCTCCGCCGCATTCAGTGCTTCAGCTTCTCAGAACTTCCCTAATAATTATGGTGGGACCCCTTGTCCCTGTAGTCCCACGAATAGCGGTCTCCTTCTCGGCCACTACTTTGCCAATCCTTCCTTCGGGAGCTGCCGTCACTCAGGGAGCCTCCATAATAATATTGATTGCGGCCACCACCAAAACTACCGCCCAGTTGTCCTCTCCTGTCGACCTCTCGACGCCTACGAAATGCCTTCCCTACTTACTTCACCGGGACCCTCCAAATCCTTGCCATTCCAATTCTTCTCTGCCTCTCTGGCGTCTTTGGTGCTGGCAAACGTGACAAAGCCGAACCCTCTGGACTGTTGCGTTTCCCAGTCTCTTACCAACCGCACGTCCACCAGCGGCCCATATCTGTTGAAGACAGAGGTCAGAACTTCTTCCTCTGTTTTGAAGTTCAGTCCCCCTACAAATAACTTGGCACTTTTGTCGCCATCCCGAGCTGGGGTGGTGTTATTTTCCCTGCTGGGCTCTTGGCCAACCCTCAGGTTACCATAAACTTGACCCCCGGCCAAATCATTCCCGATAACCACAGATACACCCTCTACAGGAAGCGTGGCTTGTAAACCGACGGTGACCGGTCCTGACACCAAATCGGACTCCAAATGGATGACATGAAGGGGAGCACTAACACCGCCCCCAATCCCCTGTAAACGAACACTATCCCCCGTTGCCGTCTCCTCGGACCATGGCAAAATGCCTTCAAGCATTAATGATTGATGTGCCCCTGTGTCCCTCAATATCCTAACCGGTTTCCGGTTAGTCGAGGCTCCATCCCGTGACACAAACCCCTCTGAAATAAATGGTTGGTAACCCTTTTGATGGCGATTTCTTACGCTAGCCATCGCATTCGGAGTGGTAATAGTCGGACTCCGCTCTGGGTTGTCCCTTTTCATGAGGTAACAACTGGACATCAAGTGTCCAGGTTTCTTGCAAAACGCGCAAGTAGAGCCGGAGGAAAAACTCGTGGTCTGCCTCGGGCCCCCTGAAAAATAAGTTGGTCTTGGGCCCACAGCCCTCTGACTTCGAACAGGTGGGGTATCCGCGTTGTCCCCCTCATCCTCTCGAGGCCGCCGCCATGTATTGTCGTTCTCCGCACCTGCTGTTCCCCACCTCCCCTGCGGAGATCTAGGCGAGGAGGTAGGTTCATGGACCCCTATTCGGTGGGTTAAGGCATAATCATCTGCCATGGTGGCTGCGTCCCACAACTTTGGTACTTTCTTTTCCTGCAGGTACACTTTGATGTCCTCGTGGACACACTGCTGAAATTCCTCCACCAGGATCAAGTCCCGCAATGTTTCGAAGTCTTTCCCGACTCCTTTTGACTCACACCACCGATCAAACATGTTTTCTTTCACTCTGGCAAACTCCACATGGGTCTCACTCTCCCTCTTCCTGGCATTCCTGAATTTTTGCCTGTAAGCTTCCGGAACCAACTCATAGGCTTTGAGGATGTGCTTCTTCAGTACCTCATAATCTGCACATTGGTCCATTGGTAGCGCCGAATAAATTTCCTGAGCTTTCCCCACCAGCACACTTTGCACGAGTATGGTCCAGGCCTCCTCCGGCCAATTTAATTGTCGAGCCACTTTCTCAAAGTGTGGAAAAAATTTCGCGACTTCCTTTTCACTGAACGGTGGAACCAGCCTCACATGTCTGCCCACATCCCAGGTTCTCTGGTTAGGTGTCGACCCCGTCAGCAAGGGTGGTGCCTCTCCCCGTTCTCTCATTAACTCCAGCTCCTTGAATTTGATTTCTTGCTGAAGCTCCATGTCACGTTCCTTTAATTCCCTTTCCGCTTTTCTCTCCTCTGCTTTTCTCCCTTCTAACCTTTCCTGGAGTGCTCGTTCCACTCTCCTTTCCTCTGCTTGTTTCTCTTCTCTCCTCTCTTCTGCTTTCCTTTCTTCTTCTGCTCTTTCCTTTTCTGCTTTCCTTTCTTCTTCTTTTAACCTTTCCTGGAGTTCTCGTTCCACTCTCCTTTCCTCTGCTTGTTTCTCTTCCCTCCTCTCTTCTGCTTTCCTTTCTTCTTCTTTGATCCGTTCCTGGCTCCGTAACTGCAACTCCAGTTTCCGGAGCTCCACGTCTTCTGGTTCTTCGGGTAGCCACTCCCAGGCTAACTCGTCCCATGTTCCTAATCCCACCATAGATTGTATCACCGTGGCCTGCAACTCTGCCTTCCTCAAGTTAGTTCGGACCTCCAAGTTAAAATGTTTGGCCAATTTCAAGAGGTCCGACTTTAGCAACGCTCGGAACTGTGCCTCACTCGGGGTTACCCCAAAGTTCTGTGCCACAAACGCCATGGTGCCTATCGTTAACACCTGTTAACCTTCACCCAAGACTTTACCCCAATTTCTCAAAAAATTTTCCAATTAATAATTAATTAATAAATTTTAATTAATAAAAAATTCTTATTTTATTATTTTATACAATTTTAAATCCCGGACGTAGACCCAATTGCGAATCGTAATTTGGACGAGCCCCCAATTCTGTTACGTGGTCCCCTCGGTGACTACCTGGTCTCGGTGACCCCCGGACCGTGAGAGGACCTTCGCCAGAAAGTAGTATTATATAGATGCGCTTTCGCAACGCAATCCCTATGAATTCCACCCACGAGACACTGATGTTCAAGAATATATTTCCCAATGGTACTGATACCATACAATTTCCAATGACACAACCACGGAGATTTTCCCCGAGCAATCAACAATACACCACCATCAACAATATTTCAATGACAATCAATTCCCTATGAATAAGATGGCCATCTTATATACGTGTGTCCCGGTGAGTACTCACGACACCCTTATGGTCTCGGTCCCGCACAATGTCTCTGGGCCCCTCCTGACCAAGATGATAGTCGGCGTCGCCGCACTCGGGCGGTTGAACGAACTCCGGGTGGACGTCTCCACCGGGCAGGTATCGTACCAGGCCCCGCGGCTGCAGCCTCTCGTGGCTACGCGAAGCGGGTGCGGTAAAGCAAGCCAAAAGCCCCACGCCACTTGCCAGGCGTGCTAGGCCCCAACCTGCGACTCGTACGCGTCTTTTTCGACGGGGCCGCGAACGGTACCAGACGCGGGGTCGATGCACGGCCCCACGTCAACTTGACGTCTCCACCGGGTCGGTATCGTACCAGGCCCCGCACTCCTCTCGCCAGACGGGCTTCGGAACGCCGCTTTGTCACGCAGCGCAAGGTCGAGGCCACCTTTCGTCCGAGCGGGGCGAGGAAGAACAAGAAGAATACTCGTCCTTTTTTCCTCGTGTCGTTTCCTCTTCCGTTTTCGGTCACTTCCGTTTCCGGCCACTGGTTCAGAAGGGCTCCTGACCCTCCAATCACAACAACCCTTAATATACTACACACGGATAAGCAAAGATCTGAATATTAATTCACATAGATATGTAACAGGTGTCACCATGCCTAGATCAAAAGAGCTCTGAGGCCTTCAGAAAGAAGGTTATAGATGCCTACAAGTCTGGGAAGTTATTTAAAAAGATCTCCAAACAATTTGAAATCAATCATTCGACTGTCCGGAAGATCATCTATAAGTGGAGAAGATTCCAAACAACTGCCAACTTGTTCAGGCCAGGCCGCCCCAGCAAATTCAGCCCGAGAGCAGACTGCAAGATGCTGAAATAAGTCTCTAAGAACCCCAGAATGTCATCACGGGACCTACACGTAGCTCTTGCCACTGTTGATGTCAAAGTGCACAAGTCTACCATTAGAAAGCAGCTTCACAAATTTGATCTACATGGGAGGTGTGCCAGGAGGAAACCTTTGCTGTCCAGAAAGAACATCAGGGCAAGACTAAAGTTTGCCAATGAACACCTCGGCAAAGACCAGCACTTCTGGAACAATGTGCTCCGGACAGATGTCACAGATGAGTCAAAGGTAGAGCTATTTGGCCACAGTACCAGAAGACATGTTTGGCGAAAACCAAAGACAGCATTTGACCACAAGAACCTGATACCAACTGTAAAGCATGGTGGTGGAAATATTATGGTTTGGGGCAGCTTTGCTGCATCAGGGCTGGGGCAGCTCACCATCATATAATCCACTATGAATTCTTCATTGCACCAGAGGGTGCTTGAGGATAATATGAGGCCATCTGTCAGAGAAGTTGAAGCTCAACCAAAGGTGGACCTTGCAACATGACAATGACCCTAAACATACCAGTAAATCCAGCAAGGAATGGCTGAAAAGAAAGAAATGGAGGGTTCTGGAATGGCCAAGACAACGCCCAGATCTAAATCCCATCGATATGTTGTGGGGGGATTTGAAACGAGCTGTGCATGCAAGAAACCCCTCAAACATCGCACAGCTGAAAGAATTCTGCATGGAGGAGTGGGCAAAAATTTCTCCCAGTCGATGTCAGAGACTGGTAGACCGTTATAAGAAACGCCTACTTGAGGTTGTTTCTGCCAAAGGGGGCAATACCACCTATTGGAGCCAAGGGTGTACTTACTTTTTCCACATGCGAAATTTGCATTTATGTTTATTTAAATTATACAATGGACTACAAAATGTAAATGTTTCATGATATTTGTTATATTATATCACCTTTATCTGTCAATATTGTTGAAATGAAGATCAAATAGCTGTATGTTGAAATATGTTGAAAAAGTGAAAAATTTACATGGGGTGTACGTACTTTTTCACATGACTGTATATATATATATGCTTATATATAAATATGTCGTGGATGTGTGACGTCATGTAATGGCATCGGTGCATTGCTATATGGGAGGAGGAAGAAGAATCCGTTTCGGTCGGTAGTGGGCGAAGGAGGAAGAAGAGTAGAATCGTGGGAGAATTGGCGGACTCGTCTTGTGTTTTGCTTTGCTTATATGATCCGCAGAGTGCTAAAATAAACTTTACAAATGCCTGTTTTATAACTGAGGATAATAATGACTCTACGTGAGTTGCTGTCTTGTCATGATTTACACCAATCATTTTGGAAACATTTCATTTGTAATACTGGTGAAATTATTTATTTATAAACCAAAAAGGTCCAAATGGTCTGAAGCTCTCAATGGTGAAGGGTACAAGCTGGTCTAATGGGACTAGAGCGTCTTACAGGTCTTCGTGGTCTTTAAAGGTCTTTGGGACTTTTTGGTCTTTGGGGTATTTTGGGTCTTCAGGGACTTTTTAGTCTTCACGGTATTTTGGGTCTTTGGGGTCATTTGGCTCTTCTTGGTATTTTGGGCCTTCGGGATATTTTGGGTCTTCAGGGTCTTTTAGGTCTTTTGGTTTCCTGAGTCTTTAAGGGTCTGTTGGGTCTTCAGGGAATTTTAGTTATTTGGGGTTTTTGGGTCTTCATGGTATTTAAGGTCTTCGGGGTATTTTGGGTCTTCTGGGTCTTTAAGGGTCTTTTCGGTATTTGTGGTATTTTGGATCTTTGTGTCTTTAAGGGTCTTCAGTGTCTTTAAGGGTATTTTGGGTCTTCGGGGCCTTTTTGGTCTTCAGGGTCTTTTGGATCCTCTGGGCCTTTAAGGGTTTTTTGGGTATTTGGGGTGTTTTGGGTCTTTGGGGTCTTTTGGGTCTTTGGGGTCTTTTAGGACTTTTGGTGGTTTGGGTCTTCGGAGTATTTTGGATCTTCAGGGTCCTTTGGGTCTTTTCTTTTCTTTTTTTGTAAACAAGATCGAGGCTTGTGTAAGAGCTAACATTAATGACAAAAAAACAAACGGACACACAAGGCGAAATAAAGGGAGCGGGAGACAAGATGGGGAGAGAGGGGGAAGAACACAAGTACAACATTTGAGAGCAGGATCTTTGGAGCAGGATCTTTGATTTTCAGAATCATTGGAATTTCCCGTGATGAAGCTATCTCCGAGGGCCTTTCACTCACTCACCGCAGACAGGTAGGTGGTCTTTCTGTCTTCTACCGACTTCTCTCCGGCCCTGCACCCCCAGCTCTCTCTGTGCTTTGTCCCCCAAATATTCCTACAGGTCGTACAAGATCTGCCAGCAACCCTCTGATGGTTAAACTGCCGAAATCTCGGCTCTCTGCTCACCTTCACTCTTTCATTCCTCTTTTCTCCCGCCTCTGGAACAAACTCCCACACTCCCTTCAATCCCACACCCCCCTCCAGGTCTTTAAAACAGCTGTTCACCACCATCTCTTATCTTTCCCCATCCAAAACCTTGATCTTTTCTACCCCCACTAATTCACCCCAGATCCACCTTGTTTGAAATTCCAACTTCTTTCCTGGAAGTCCCGGCAGTGTCCATATGTTTTATACCTCTCCCACCCTCCCCTCCCCCTTCCCATGCCTCCCCCCCCCCAAAGCCCTCTCCCTCCCACAGATCTCTCGATGTCCCTGCTCTCAGATGTTGTATTTGTGTTCCTCCCCCTCTCGCCCCATCTTGTCTACCGCTCCCCATGTTATATGTTTTATGTGTCGGTTTGTCTTTCTGTGTGATTAATGTTATCTCTTTCACGAGCCTCGATCTTGTATACAAAAAAAAAAAAAAAAAAAAAAAGACATCGGGGGATCTGTGGGTGGTAGAGGGTTTTTGGGGAGGAGGCGTGGGAAGGGGGTTGTGGGGTGGGAGAGGTAAAAAAAAAAAAAAAACACATGGACACTGCTAGGACTTCCAGGAAAGAAGTCAGTATTTCAAAAAGGTGGATCTGTGGTGAATTAACGGGGGTAGAAAAGATCAAGGTTTTGGATGGGGGAAAATAAGAGATAGTGTTGAACAGCTGTTTTAAGGGTATTTTGTCTTTTCGGGTTGTCTTGAAGGTTTTTTTTTGTTTTTTAAAGGTTTTAGCCTTTTTAGGGTTTAAGGTCTTAAAGGTTTAAGTTATGAAGTTTTTCAGGGTTGTCTTTAAGGGTATTTTGTGTATTCAGGGTCTTTAAGTGTCTTTTGGGTCTTTGTGGTATTTTTGATCTTTGCAGTCTTTAAGGGTATTTTGGGTCTTCAGGGGTCTTGGTGGTCGGGTCTTGGGGACTTATAGGGTCAAAAGGTATTTTCCAACAGTACGTAATTAAGAGGTCACTGACTGTGCTTATGGGTGTTAATTTAATTTGAAGAAGAAGAAGAAGACGTTTTGGTCACAAATAAACAAACATACAAACAAACATCACCATATACGTTTGCTCTATTATAATATATATATATATATATATATATATATATATATATATGTATGTATATATGTATACTGTATTGCATTTTTTTTTTTTTTTTTCTCATGACCCTCTGGAGTGACAAACAACACACTGTTCCACAATCTACTCACTCACGTCCATCATAGTCACATGAGTGGAACATAACAACACAAAATATTATTTGCATAGACAGTATATGGATGATCTTACCACATAGGAATGTGACTCAGGTGAACTCAGCACTGTTGCTTAGTCAGAACAGGTTGAGAACAATTTAAGATTTGCACATGTGGTTAATCTTCCTTGGAAATTTGGAAACTGTTGAGAAAAATAAACCACATACCCAAACAATGCGTATTTGGGAAATAATATAGTGTGTATTATTTTACTTAACATTCAGCTAAATACTGATTGGTCCAACAGGATGGTACAGAGGAAGTACACTAATCATGATGTCTAATCTGTTGTTGATTCCCTTCGGATTGGTGCTTTGCAAGCAGAGCGTTGCATCACAGATTGCATCGTCCCTCGGAAGAACATTAAAGAGCGGGTGTCAAGTCTGCTCAAATTAGTCGATGGATATCCTACGGTGTCCTTCACAAAGAGTAGGTGAGTTATCACCGGCACCCTGAACAAATTAGCAATTTGTGCCACCGTCAGTAGAACGTCAGGCATCTTCAGCCAGTCCAAAACTTGGGCCAAAAAGTTTCCCCCAGCCGACCTCACTCGGACGTGCGTATATATGTTGGAGTCTGTGGAAGAGTTTGTAGAAGCAATAGTAGGAGGACAGCCGGCTTAAAGTCCAGTTTGAAAGAGGGCGATGATTTAGGACTGCAGTACAAAAAGATGGCGGCCGAACCATGTCACCTATGACGTCATAATTATCATTAAACAATTATACAGGTGGAGGTGCACATATAGTGAAAATTTCCTGTCAATCGGACCAACGGTTGCATAGAAAATCACATTTATTCTGTGCGGACAAACAAACAAATGAAAAATTGGTCAGAGACCGATGACTTGCCGGAATGTACTTTTTTATCGGCCATTTTGGACAAATATGGCGGCCGAACCACGTAACCAATGATATCATCATTATTTGTTTTCTAAACTAATTTATTCCTAGATTATGCTCAAGAAATTTCATCTTGATCGGATGAAGTTTTGTGCTTGTCAAATTATGACGTCATAATGGAGGAACCTATGACATCATAATTATCATATTTTATTCCCCATGGAGAGCTCTTTACAATTAGCCATGTGTCAATTTTTTTATATTCAGCAATTTCGGAGATATAGAGGTGCAAAGTTTTTCGGTTTTTCCAAGATGGTGGCCGATCCACGTGACTGATGACGTCATCATTATTTGTTTTCTAAACTAATTTATTCCTAGATTATGCTCAAGAAATTTCAGTTTGATCGGATGAAGTTTTGTGCTGGTCGAATTATGACGTCATAATGGAGGCCTTGGGCCGAGAGAGTTAAAAATTTGGCACAGTCTATTCCAGGGCAAGACAAATATGTGTGTTAAGTTTGGCGATTCTACGTGCAACGGTGTAGACGTAGTACTGCGCACAAACAGACAGACAGCCAGACAACCAGACAGACAAACCAACCGATCAACATACTTGCCGGAATCTTTTCCGGCAAGTAACAAACTGACTCAAATGCAATACCCTCTCCTCAGGCGAGGGTACCAAGGGCAATATAATTGGTTTGTATAATCACATACATTACCAATTACACCTGTAGGCTATTACGCAACCACAGATGGGTATAAAATGTTTATAGGAAGCCAGGTGCTCTTGCAATGGCAGAGCCATCCTATATGAATACCCTGATGTAGTATGTTGAGTAAACTTGTATTTAACTGAACCTGGATATTAATCATAGTTAACTAATTGTCAATATCCATTGTACATGTAGCTTGATGCAATGAAACAGTTACAAGGCAAAAAAAAAGAGAGATCATTTTTTCGCAAACAGACATAAATCCACGGAATGAGATGGTTCGCATGACTGAGGAGGCTTTTAAGCGCTTTATGAAAGCTGCGTGTGCAATAATGCAGAGCACAAATTGTAAGGGAGTAGAAATATCTCAATGACGTCATAACCGTGGGACGCTTGTAAAGCTGAATCTTTGCTCAGGGCCGTGGTGCTCACTGTGACGAATGAGCCATTACAGTCAGCTCCCAGGTTTTACTGGGAAGTGGGGAATTTAAGTGGAAAGCCACCATGACGCACGGCCTTGCTGGTAAATAGGTCAGCGTGTATTAGTGCGTCCCGTGATCAACAGATTGTGACGTGTCGCAGCCTTTTAACACCGTCACGGATATCTATGGAATAAAACAAAACTTGTGTGTCTGTACAGATGTCTGTCCCCTTCACAAGGGCAGGTTTTAAAGGCCAATCTTTAACATTAGTGTGTGTTGACTACAGCCTATATTTGAGGATAAAACAAACTCAAAAAAACATTTTCCATAAAAGAGTAATTATGTCTCTTCTATTGGAAATGTAGACGGTGGCTTGCAAAACGAGCCTCAAGGGCGGTGTACAGAAGCGTTAAAAAAACAAATAATAAATACCAGGCGCTGGGAGGTAAATTCCGCTGCACGTGATGTGCAACGTGCACATAGTAAAACGAGTGTTCATTTACATCCGTAGGATGTCTAATAAATAAAGAAGATGTATGCAGAGCTGACACTAGGCCGAGGCTTCAGACTTTGACACGGCCACAAGGCTACACCGGCGAATAAACTGTTCTTACCAGTCATATTTGAGGGGTTTTTACTCGTAAAACAAGTTCTTAGTTCGTGGGAATAATCTTAAAATTGACTTCCAAAGTCAAGCTCTGAGAAGCTCTGTTTTTATGTCACGTCTAATCATCTCTTTGCACCCATAACATTGTATATAATGATGAATGAGGTGTACTCGAATGGAGCTCTAATGAGTGTTACGGTTGAGACATGTCCAATGGAATTGAATAGTGAGCCAAGCACTTCATTTAGAGGTATTGACATTTATTTAATTTCACAGTACTGTATATGCTTTATAATAAAAGAAAAAGAAAGAGGTGGAGGGGGACGACAATGACGAATGAAATCAAGGGATCATCCTGGCAGACTAGATATGTTGTTAAATCTTCATTTACTGCTAATTGTCTTCATTATATGGCAATGTGTGGTGGTGGTCACATGTGTGGTTAGACCCAAACAGTTTGCAGTCACAGGGGCTTGAATCGAAGTAATATTCATCATTCATCACTGAAGGATCACCTTTAGGGGCCCATACACAAAATACATGACGTATTGGGGAGTGGGGAAGGTGCTTCCGGGAGCGTCACAGAGTGTCACCGGGTAGGGTGGGGGGAAGTGAAGTGGAGATGTTAGAGCCACTGTCACGTGACATCATCTTCTTCTTCATGGGTGCTGCCATCTTCGATTGGTTGAAAATCTTGGTTGAAAATTCACCATGACAGAACATGTCGATTTAGAACGACCTTGCTTTTGGTTGAATTCATTAAAAAATGGCAGAAGTGTTGTTTATATAATTTATTTGAAGTTACAAGAGGGCATTTTCAAAATGGAGAAAGCAAGAAGTTGAACTGGAAGTTTGTAAAAGTTGGTGGGAGCTGAAGGGAAACACTATCGGAAATCACTGATAAAAATCATGCAGAATGTCAGCTGATCAAAATTTTAAAAAAGGCGACCTTGCTCTCATTCACAGTCAAATATTTTTACGGCGTAGTTTATAGGGAAAAGCCGTCTAGAACAGTGTTTGTCCATCTGTATGTATGTATGTATGTCACCTCAAACGTATACCAATCAGAGCTGAGTCTCTGCTCACATGACAGGTTGATGTGATTATGTCTGATGTGATTATGGCGTACAACAGCTGACTCCACACTCCGCCATTTTGATTCCTATGCCATTCAGGCCAAACATATTGTCGAACCTGTCATATATCACAATTGCCATGCTCTACCTTTACGTTATTCATTCAGTGTAAAAAACAAACAAACCGATTGTTAAAATGACCATCAAATATCGAAAGCATCGGCGTTTAGGATCTTCAAACGACACAGTACGTATAGGCCTTAGGCTTCATGCCTCACCTTCAGGCCACTTCAGGCAAATTAGCCCAGGTTTCTTAATACAGTAGTATCATTTCAGAAGTATCATTTTCGTAATAATAACACTTTAATCCCAATGTCATGAATGCAAAGTTAATGTATTGAAGTGGTGTTTGGTTCATGAATCAATGATAATTAGCAGTGTAACTGCGGAAATAAGGAATTATCATTGATTTTTTGATAGTAATATTTTCGTAATCTATATTATAATAGCCGTAGATGATTCTGTTGGGTGTCTGTCCGGGGTGTGGCTTACTAGGTTTGCAGAGTAGCTCCACCCATAGCTCCACCCATTCTGGGAGTGGCTTCATATAATTATAAACAAATATCCACCATTTTATTAACTCGCATAGCTTTGAGGCCTGTTTTGTAGGCCCGTGGTGTCTTGCTCTCTCCCAGTTTTATTTCAAATCAAATTCGATATATCATTTCATTTTTCACAGTCGCTAACATAGTTTTAGACTCGGTTGAAAAAAAACGGGAAGAAAATCCAATGAAAGTTGCCATTTATAGAACGAAATGAATTCTCAAACGCCTTTAACTTAAAGGCCATTGAGTCTCTCTCACGCCTTTATCTCCAATCTAACTCACCATATGATTTCATTTTTATCGATGGTTTTACTTTTAGACTTGGTGTCAGCAATAATTGAGAACATTCCACACACGCGGGAAAATGCAGAGATATATTTTTAAAAATCGCGTCATGGTGTATCATACACCGCCCAACATGACACAGACGGCAATGTGTCGATATATATTAAAAATTCGCTTTTGCTTTTCCGTTAAGATATATTACTTTTTCGTTTGATGACAGTCGTCACAAAAACGTCAACAATGATGCCGACATATATTTCTTCGTTTTTATTTCATTCAACATTATTAGCCGGAAGTAAAATATGTTTCAGGAAATTACCGAGAGATATTTCTTCGTTTTTTTTATTAGTTATGTGCGCATACACTTTAAATAGGTTTATTTGAAATCTTTAATTTTCCACAATAAAATTTACTTGCCATTTATCATTTGATGATTACGAGACACTTCCTCTTGAGGATCGTGACAATTCATGCGCTGCGTGGAAAATTCTATTTCCAAAATGAATGAGACGATCGATGAAGAACGCAGACTTGAACAGGATGTAGCAAGAAAGCGAATGAGACGGGCGAACGAGTCCGTCGACGAACGTCAATGCAAACTTGCGGGGTCACCCGTGGGAATCCCACGGGCATGGATGTGTGTGACATTTCGACATATTGAGTTAGATGCTGCACATTCATTTTTACAAAATGGTTACTGGCAAGTCATCAGATCCAGAAATGGTGTAATGAACACAATTTATTTACGCGCAAGCAAGAAAGCAAGACGGCCCGATTTCCGATTCCGACGGGCCGACGGGCGAGACGGGCCGAGGGGCCGACGGGCGAGACGGGCCGACGCGCCGACGGGTGAGACGGGCCGACGGGCGAGACGGGCCGACGGGCGAGACGGGCCGATTTGGAGCAAGAAAAAGAACGAGACGGGAGAAAAACGAGAGAAACGAGACGGGGAAAGCCGATTGGAGAGGTGAGTGAGGAGCGATTGGAGAGGCGAGTGAGGAGCGATTGGAGAGGCGAGTGAGGAGCGATTGGAGAGGCGAGTGAGGAGCGATTGGAGAGGCGAGTGAGGAGCGATTGGAGAGGCGAGTGAGGAGCGATTGGAGAGACTTTTATATCCTTTTATTATAAAAGTATAAAACCATTCCACAAAGCAGTGTTAAACCAAGCAACGAGTTCAAAGAAACATTGTATAAGGATCATAAACACACCAAAAAAGAACAAAGGATATTCAAAAGAAATCAGCAAGTATAAAAATTTTACCAACCAAAGGTGAGGACACAAACAGAAACCACAAACAATTTAAAAGGAAATGCTCACGCAAGAGCTATGAACACATCAAGAGCAAATTAAGCGTTTGATTAAATTAAGTGAAAAATTGAGAAAGGGAAAGAGAGGGGGGGGAGAGAGAGAAGGGGAGAGAGAGAGGGGGAGAGAGAGAGGGGGAGAGAGAGAGAGAGAGAGAGAGAGAGAGAGAGAGAGAGAGAGAGAGAGAGAGAAAGAAAGAGAAAAAGAAAAAGAGAAAGAAACAAAGAGAGAAAAGAAACAAAGAGAAAGGGGGAGAGAGAGAGACAAGAGGGAAAGGGCCGGTCCATGGGGACTGATCGGCAGTTTGACCATGAGCACGCTGTCCTGACAAATCAGGGAAGTAGGGAAGAATCGAAAAGATTTGGTCCCCGACTTGCGTTGGGGAGAGTACATCCACAGTGAAGAGGAATCCCCAATAATTGTGTTGCTACAAGTTGTTTCAAATGGTGTTATCTGTCGATTCAAATACATATAGTATTACAATAAAAGCAAAGGTAGAAACAACTGGAGAAGATAAGGCTAGGCCATAGAGTCATCGCAATGGTTCGCCTATGGAATAGACTTGATAACAAATAAAAACAAGAAAGGGCAATCAGAGATTGCAGACCCTCGCCAGTACGTATTTTCAGTGATTTTTAAAGGCTTTTGTGTTAAAACAAATATGGCGGCCGAACTACGTGACCAATGACGTCATCGTGTTTTTTTTTTCTCCACCAATTTTTCCCTAGATGATGCTCTAGAAATTTCATCTTGATCGATGACGTTTTGTACTTGTCGAATTATGACGTCATAATGGAGGCACATATGACATCATCATTAACACATTTTATTCCCCATGGAGAGTTCTTTACAATGAACCATGTCTCAATTTTTTTTTATGCAGCGCTTTCGGAGATATAGAGGTGCAAAGTTTTTCGGTTTTTCCAAGATGGCGGCCATACCACGTGACGTATGACGTCATATTTATAATTTAAAAATTCTACAGGTGGAGTTGCACGTATGGTGAAAATCTCCTGTTAATCGGAGCAACGGTTGTAGAGAAAATCATATTTATTCTGTGCGGACAAACAAACAGACAAACAGACAAACAGACAAACGGACTCAAATACAATAC
Organism: Myxine glutinosa; assembly: GCF_964187855.1. Taxonomy (NCBI): domain Eukaryota; kingdom Metazoa; phylum Chordata; class Myxini; order Myxiniformes; family Myxinidae; genus Myxine; species Myxine glutinosa. The sequence goes on from NC_136267.1 coordinate 31,104,876, forward strand.
CCTCTCCTCAGGCGGGGGTATCAAGAGTGAGAATTGCTTCGCAATACGTGTCCCCTACCAATGTGATATTTTCCAAGTAAAAAAAAGGGCACAACTCTGAAAAATTGACAAAATGCCCTGAAGCTTGAACTGGTTCTGCAACATATCATCATGAAACCGTGTCCCAAGTTTCAGTTGAATATGTTAAAGTGTATGGGAAAAAAGTGTGAAAAACCACAGGAGGGACAGACGGACGGACAGATGGACAGACGGACGGAGAGCAAACCTGTAGTCCACTCCAGTGAAACCAGTATGGGACTAATAAAAGGACAGGTGATTATGTTATTTATGACTTTGTTGCTCTGGCAACCCAAATAATTTTTGTGTACGTGGCATCTGGATGCTTCTTGCATCATCTGTTGGTGGTGCAATTCCTCCATGTTGTTCTTAGGACAGGAACTTATAAGTCAGTCAGGACATCAGCACACTATGGCCTGTTATTAACAAACAGCTAGTACTAGCTGGACTTCCCTCCTTGTACTCTCCCTGGACCCTTCACACCCTGGGCGCTCCTGCTCGTGAACGCTGCGTCTGGGAGTTGAGCGACCTCTCCTTCGGCAGCGGTTCTTTTCTCCACTGCTCATGGAGCATTGCATAGCCGAGACCCAGATATTGTGGAGCGGGCGAGTCCCCAAAATAGTGCGCCGGTGGGTCGTGGCGCCAAAAAACTAGATGTGAGCTGACCACTCACACCTCAGGTTCTTCCTCTCGTGAACAATATGGCTACGACGCCATATTGGTTAAAACCAAACAGTCCTTCAGCATCACTCGGCCAAATTTGGGAGGGCAGGTCTGAAATGGCGCTTGGTTCTTAAACTGCCGACCAGTGCCAAATTACGGGTGGATGCGGTGATCTGTCGTCCCCTAACCGCCTGGCGGTTCATTGGCAGTCTTGGAGACCCCATGACCGGAACACTGGCAAATCAGAAAGCTTGCCGACTGAAATGGGCAGAGTATCTGGTGCTGATGGAGGAAGATAGAAGAGAGCAGATGTATTGAAAGAGTGAGGGTTAGACCATGGTTGAGAGTAATTGCAATGTTTGGACTATAAGAGAGATATTTGTCTGTCTGTCTCTGCGCGTGCCTGTGTGTGTGTGTCCATGTGTGTGTCTGTGTGTGTATCTGTGTGTGTCTGTGTGTATCTGTGTGTGTATGCGTGCCTATGTGTATGTGCCTATGTGTATGTGCCTATGTGTGTGATTATCTGTGTGTATTTGTGTGTGTGTCTATGTGTGTGTATGTGTGTGTGTGTGTGTGTGTGTGTGTGCCTGTGTGTGTCTGTGTGTGTGTGTGTGTGTGTGTGCGCCTGTGTGTGTGTGCCTGTGTGTGCCTGTGTGTGTCTGTGTATGTCTGTGTATGTGTGTCTGTTTTTTTTTTTTTTTTTTTTTTTTTTTTTTTGTTGTATACAAGATCGAGGCTCGTGTGCCTGTGTGTGTGTATCTGTGTGTGTGTGTGTGTGTGTGTGTGTGTGTATTTGTGTCTGTCTGTGTGTTTATCTATGTGTTTCTGTGTGTGTGTCTTTGTGGGTGTCTGTGTTTGTGTTCCCTTTTCTCAGAAATGGCTGAACAGATCTTCGTCAATTTTTCAGGGGTTCATTCTTGAGCACAAGTGAGTGTTTTAGGCAAAAAAAAAAAAAAAAAAAAAAAAAATATATATATATATATTGATAAGTTTAAAAAAAAAAGTTGGATACTTTTGGATTTTTAAAATTGCTCTATAGTGCCTAGGCCTTTGTAGCGATGTGATATGTGATATAAAATGATCCCCGACCACATTCTTTCGTTGGTGTAGGAAAATGTTTTAGGCCTCCACCAAAACCAAATAGAAAAAAACCCAAAAATTTGATTTCTTCAAAATGCCACCAGGATTAGAACAGCACTGGGCAACGCCGGGTACCCCTGGTAGTAATCTATATGTATAAACGCGAGTTGTCTGTGTGTGTCCGTGATTTATTCAGAGATGGCTGAACGGATCTTCATCCAACTTTCAGAGGTTCATCAGTGAGTGTCTGGCGGTGTTTTAGGCAAAAAAAAAGAAAAAAAAAAAAAGTACAGATACATTCAAAGTACATCGCCCCCATGCCAAATAATTAAATATCCTACAGCGCGGCATTGCCGGGGCACCTATGGTGCCCAGCAATACCGCATTACAGCTCATAGAGACTGCGTTGGGAGGGAGAGGTGTTCACTAATTGATTGATTAATTGTATAATTAAAATCAATAAAAGATTATCACAAAATATTTTCTTAATCAATTGGCTAATAGCATAACTAAACCACGAGTGCTTCATCCGAAGATGCATCTTTTAGAAATTTAATGAAATAAGTCATTAATGAAAAATTAAATAATTAATTGATTAATCAAGAAATAATTAATTGATTAAATGATTAATCAATAAATCAAAAATATCGTGTATGGCCACATCACCTGGTCACTGTCATGTCCAAATATTAGCTTCCTAGCTTAAAAGGTACCTGAGATATTGCCCAGATATCCCCCCCCCCCTCCCCTTCCCACGCCTCCTGCCCCCAAGCCCTCTCCCTCCCACACTTCTCCCTGCTCTCAAATGTTGTGGTTGTGTGCTTCCCCTTCTCTCCCCATCTTATCTTCCACTCCCTCTTTTTGTATATTTTGTTTGTCTGGTTGATTTGTTTGTGAAATAAATGTTAGCTCTTTCACGAGCCTCGATTCAGTATACAAAAAAAAAAAAAAAAAAAAGATGAGAAAGAAAATAAATAAATGATTAATAATGAAAATAAATAAATAATAATCATTAAAAAATTAAATAGTTAATCAATTGGCTGATAGAATACATAAACCACCACCATTTCATCCAAATCTGTAACATAATTTTTTTTAAATTAAGTCATTCATCAAATAATTAAATAATTAATCGATAATTAATTAATTAATCAATAAATAAAAAATTCCTTTTACAGGTAAATTACTTGGTCATTGGCATGTCCAAATATCAGCTTCCTAAATCAAAAGGTGCCTGAGTTAATGGTCAGAAGAGAAAGGAAATTTGATTAATTAAATAAGTACTTAATTAATCGCTAATAATTAAATAACTCCTCAATTAATTGATTAATCAAAAAAAAATAGCGTTTTTGAGAAAGGACTTACGCACTATTGTGCCGAAATGTCAGCTTCCTAGCTCAAAGGATGGCTGAGATATCGCCCAGACAAACAAACAAACAAACAAGAAAACAAACAACAAGTACAGATACATTCAAAGTACACCGCCCCCATGCCAAATAATTAAATATCCTACAGCGCGGCATTGCGGGGCCGCCTAAGGCGCCCCGTCAATACCGCAGTGCAGCTCATAGAGGATGCATTGGGAGGGAGAGGTGTACACTAATTGATTGATTAATTGTATAATTAAAATCAATAAAAGATTATCACAAAATATTTTCTTAATCAATTGGCTAATAGCATAACTAAACCACTAGTGCTTCATCAGAAGATGTATCTTTTAGAAATTTAATTAAATAAGTCATTAATAAAAAATTAAATAATTAATTGATTAAATGATTAATCAATAAATCAAAAATATCCTTGATAGCCACATCACTTGGTCACTCATGTCCAAATATTAGCTTCCGAGCTCAAAAGGTGCCTGAGATATTGGCCAAAAGAGAAAGAAAATAAATAAATGATTAATAATGAAAATAAATAAATAATAATGATGAAAAAATTAAATTACTAATCAATTCGGTCAAAGAACACATAAACCACCACCATTTCATCAGAATCTGTAACTTAAAAATTTTTTTTTAGTCATTAATCAAATAATTAATCGATTAATTGATTAATTGATTAATTAATAAATCAAAAATAGTCTTTGCAGCCAAATCACCTGGTCATTGGCATGTCCAAATATCAGCTTCCTAACTCAAAAGGTACCTGAGGTAATGGTCAGAAGAGAAAGGAAATTTGATTAATTTGCTCATTTTAAGGACTTGCTCACGATTGTGCCGAAATTTCAGCTTCCTAGCTCAAAGGATGGCTGAGATATCACCCGGACAAACAAACAAACAAACAAACAAACAAGAAAACAAGAAAACAAGAAAGAAAACAAGAAAACAACCAGAGTGAAAACTGAGTACTCCCTTTCAGCGTGCGTCACTGCCGAGCCCCCTTGGGTGCCGGCAATGACGTTTTGCAATGCCTGGAGATGGCATAGGAAAGGAGGGTGTACAACAAACAACCAGAGTGAAAACTGAGTATTCCCTTTCAGCGTGCATCATTGCCGAGCTCCCTTCGGTGCCCGGCAATAAAGTTATGCAGCACCTGGAGATGGCATAGGAAAGGAGCGGTGTTCAATTATGAAAAAAAAGATAGTTTTTTTGAAGTTTTTTTTTTTTTAAATTGCTCGATAGTGCCCAACCATTTTAAAATTAATGATAGTTATATACAAGTACACATTCGCATAAATAAATACAAAATAAATCAAAATATCCTTGACAAGTACAGATACATTTAAAGTACACCGTCCCCATGCCAAATAATTAAATATCCTACAGCGCGGCATTGCTGGGGTGCCTCTGGTGCCCGGCAATACCGCAGTGCAGCTCAAAGAGGCTGCATTGGGAGGGAGAGGTGTACACTAATTGATTGATTAATTGTATAATTAAAATCAATAAAAGATTATCACAAAATATTTAAAAAATCAATTGGCTAATAGCATAACTAAACCACTAGTGCTTCATCCGAAGATGCATCTTTTAGAAATGTAATGAAATAAGTCATTAATGAAAAATTAAATAATTAATAGATTAATCAAGAAATAATTAATTGATTAAATGATCAATCAATAAATCAAAAATATCGTTTATGGCCACATCACCTGGTCACTGTCATGTCCAAATATTAGCTTCCTAGCTCAAAAGGTGCCTGAGATATTGCCCAGAGGAGAAAGAAAATAAATAAATGATTAATAATGAAAATAAATAAATAATAATCATAAAAAAATTAAATAGTTAATCAATTGGCTGATAGAATACATAAACCACCACAATTTCATCAGAATCTGTAACTTTAAAAAAAAAATTTTTTTGTCATTAATCGAATAATTAAATAATTAATCGATTAATTGATTAATTCATAAATCAAAAATAGCCTTTGTAGCCAAATCACCTGGTCATTGGCATGTCCAAATATCAGCTTCCTTTTAATGGTCGATTCAAAATGGCCCCTCGCTACGATTTTCCACGGTGCCTCAAAAGGTGCCACGGTGCCTCAAAACTCAAAAGGTGCCTGAGTTAATGGTCAGAAGAGAAAGGAAATTTGATTAATTAAATAAGTACTTAATTAATCGCTAATAATTAAATAACTCCTCAATTAATTGATTAATCAAAAAACAAAAAATATCGTTTTTGAAAAAGGACTTGCTCACTATTGTGCCGATATTTCAGCTTCCTCGCTCAAAGGATGGCTGAGATATCGCCCAGACAAACAAACAAACAAACAAGTACAGATACATTAAAAGTACACCGCCCCCATGCCAAATAATTCAATATTCTACAGCGCGGCATTGCCGGGGCGCCTCCGGCGCCCGGCAATACCGCAGTGCAGCTCATAGAGGCTACATTGGGAGGGAGAGGTGTACACCAATTGATTGATTAATTGTATAATTAAAATCAATAAAAGATTATCACAAAATATTTTCTTAATCAATTGGCTAATAGTATAACTAAACCACTCGTGCTTCATCCGAAGATGTATCTTTTAGAAATTTAATTAAATAAGTCATTAATAAAAAATTAAATAATTAATTGATTAATCAATAAATAATTAATCAATTAATCAATAAATAATTAATCGATTAAATGATTAATCAATAAATCAAAAATATCCTTGATAGCCACATCACTTGGTCACTGTCATGTCCAAATATTAGCTTCCCAGCTCAAAAGGTGCCTGAGATATTGGCCAAATGAGAAAGAAAATAAATAAATGATTAATAATGAAAAGAAATAACAATAATCATTTAAAAATTAAATTATTAATCAATTCGGTCATAGAACACATAAACCACCACCATTTCATCAGAATCTGTAACTTAAAAAAATTTTTTTTTGTCATTAATCGAATAATTTAATAATTAATCGATTAATTGATTAATTGGTTGATTAATAAATCAAAAATAGCCTTTGCAGCCAAATCACCTGGTCATTGGCATGTCCAAATATCAACTTCCTAACTCAAAAGGTGCCTGAGTTAATGGTCAGAAGAGAAAGGAAATTTGATTAATTGAATGAGTACTTAATTAATCGCTAATAATTAAATAACTCCTCAATTAATTGATTAATCAAAAAACAAAAAATATCGTTTTTGACAAAGGACTTGCTCACCATTGTGCCGAAATTTCAGCTTCCTAGCACAAAGGATGGCTGAGATATCGCCCGAACAAACAAACAAACAAACAAGCAAACAAACAACCAGAGTGAAAACTGAGTACTCCCTTTCAGCGTGCGTCACTGCCGAGCCCCCTTCGGTGCCTGGCAATGACGTTTTGCAATGCCTGGAGATGGCATAGGAAAGGAGCGGTGTTTAACAAGAAAGCAAGAAAACAAGAAAACAACCAGAGTGAAAACTGAGTACTCCCTTTCAGTGTGCGTCACAGCCGAGCCCCTTGGGTGCCCGGCAATGACGATATGCAGCGCCTGGAGATGGCATAGGAAAGGTGTGGTGTACAACAATCACCAGACATTTGAACACAAATAAATCAAACAATTCTGGAACTGTACGAAGTTGGTAGTGTGGCTTCTTCTTCTTCCTGACCGGCATCACACTTAACTCAGAAACGTGATGAATGGCACATTCACCCACCAGCATATATATGAACCCCCTTCCTCTCCTGCCTCCCCCCCTTCCTTCCCCTTCCCCCCTCCCTCCTCCACATCCCCCCTCCCCTTCCCCCCTTCCCTCCCCCTCCCCCTTCCACCTCCCTCCCCTCCCCTCCACTTCCCCCCCATCCTTCCCCCTTTCCCCCCTCCCCTCCCCAACTCTCCCCCCTCCGCCCTTCCCCTCCACTTCCCCCCTCCCCTCCTCCTCCCACCCTCTTCCCCTCCCCTTCCCCCCTCCCCCCTCCACTCCCCTGCCCGGCAACGCCAGGTACTTCTGCTATCCACTATATACAGTCACGCAAAAAAGTAAGTACACCCCAAGTAAAGTTTTGACATTTTCAACATATTTCAACATACAGCTATTTGATCTTCATTTCAACAATACTGATAGATAAAGGTGATATAATATACCAAACATCATGAAGCATTTACATTTTATAGTCCATTGTATAATTTAAATAAACATAAATGCAGATTTCGCATGTGGAAAAAGTATTAAATTAACCGTTAAGCCAACAACAGGTTTATGTGAATAGTTTGGCCTAAATATTGTCACGATTACCAATGGGAAGGGCAATGGCGTACCATCCAGTGTTTTCTCTGCCTTGTGAGTACTTTGACAGCACCACCATTGGAAAGAGCAAAACCATGAACAGAATGAAATAACAACGTACATTTTATCATTCATAACGTTGTACATATATATATATATATATATATATATATATATATATATATATATATATATATATATATATATACATACACACAGACTTGGCATTTAATATGGATTTTTTTTTCTTCTTGACTTGGGTTTACTTTCTTAACTCAGTATATCAATCTGGTGAGTTTCTTTTACACTTTGGTGATTTATTTGTTAAAATAACCATGTCACTGATTGTCTGTCGCAGCAAGAAGTCAACAACAGGATTATATCACAGGTGGCGTGGCAAAATGTACGGACAGGTGCATTTGATGATTGGCTTCACAGTCGGGTATACAAGGGTTGTTGCGTTCTGTATTAGTGGAAAACAACTGCTGCACGTCTCCAAAAGTTATTGCCGCTTCCTCTGGAGATGGTCCGTCAACTCGACAATGCTGTTTGTCATGGAGTGGTGGCTTTACGAAATTACGGCATGAAACAGCGTGCTATTGCTCGGCAGTATGGCATCACTCAAGGTCAGGTGTCAGAGATCCTGAAACGAAATGCTCAGAGGTGTGTCCCTACTCCAATACCGAGGCCAGGACGTCTCCGCAGAACCACAAGGAGGGATGATCACCAGCTGCACCGGTTAGTCCGCAATGGCCGTACCAAGTCAGCTAATCGGCTTAGGGCTGAGTGGCAGCAACTGACAAATGTGCATGTATCCAGAAGGCTAGTCAACCAACGACTGGTTCAAGCAGGCTATCGTGAAGGCGTCCCCTGAGAAAGCCACGCCTGACCAGAGAACACCGCCAGCGCCGATTGCAGTGGGCCAGAGAGCACCGTCAATGGCAGCCAGGACACTGGAATCACGTGATCTTCAGTGACGAGTCTAGATTTCTGGTCTATCGTCAAGATGGCCGCGTCCGAGTGTGCAGACAAGTGCATGAAGCCTACAACAAAGATTGTATAGTGCCAAGAGTCCAAGCTGGAGTTGGTGGGTTAACCGTTTGGGCTGCTTTTCATGCAGGGGGCAAAACTGACCTGGTTGTTCTGAATGGAAACCTGAACCAGTTCAAGTACAGGGCCATTCTGGAAGAAACATTGCTTCCATTTGCTCGTGCAGCCTTTCGAGGAAACTTTGTCTTCCAAGATGACAATGCACGGCCTCATCGTGCTCGCATGATCAAACACTTTCTTGCTGACCGTGGTGTAGAGCATATGGAGTGGCCTGCCATGTCCCCGGATATGAATCCGATAGAGAACTTGTGGGCAGAATTAACGCATCAAATCAACCACTTGGACCAGCAGCCGACCTCTGTGCGTGAATTGCAGCAGGCTATTGTCACTGCATGGCAAGCGATTCCTGTCCAAACCTTGGCAAATCTCGTGAACAGCATGCCTCAACATGTACGTGCTCTCCTGAATGCTCGTGGGGGTTACACGAAGTACTGAACTGTAATTTTACTGTCCGTTATCCCAGTCGTAATTTAACTTTTGTTTTTGTTAAAAAATTTTTTGGCTAATGTGCAAAATAAAGAGATACTTCTTGAAAACGTAAAGAAGTTTAACACAGTACTGTCCATGAATTGAGTTCGATATCAGTTTACATCACTTTCAAGGATCAATTTATTTGTTTCGAAATGTCAAAGGTTGTTTTTGTTTCTTTTAAAGGTCACATTAACAAAATCTAGAATAATTTCAACATAATTCCAATGAACGTTTGGTTCTAAGACATCTTGAAAAGTAAGCTCACCCCCACAAAAAAAAAATTCCATATTAAATGCCAGGTCTGTATGTATGTATATAGTTACGGATCTTAGCGCCGGCCTTTTCCCCTTACCAAGGGGGGATTAGTCCCCTTGTCTTTGACTAGCCGACGGGACCCGGGACCTTTGACGTCCTTCCCGGACAGCGCGAAGTAGGGTCGTAGGACTAATCACTAATACCTAATTACTCGCACTGCCCAGAAACGAGGAAATAAGCCCCGCCCGAATCACGGGTGTTGGTGGATACGCCGAGCGGTAGCGAACCCGTGACCCGAGCCGTTATCAATGACGAAACCCGATCCAAGCGGTTCTTAATCATACAACGCTTACCCAATGATGGAAATCACAGAAACGGTCGAATTTGGAAGAAAGGAAGAACAGAATTTATTTACACAATGTACAATGGTTCAGCAGAAGAAGACACAGTGCAGTCCTTAAGTACAGTCTTAACCTATCTCAGAGACGGCACTCCCCTTAGCAAGGGGGGGTTAATCCCCTTGACCTGTTGAGCTGGCCGTCTCTAGTCCTGGTACTTATAACGCTCTTTTGCGGGGTGAAATTGGTCAGGGTTATTGGTCAAGGTGTTCCCCCGAATACCTTTACCAATCCCTCCGCAAAACAGGGAGACAAGTACCGCTCGAACCACGGACAAGATGGTATTTGCCGAGCGGTTTAGCAATCCGCGATTCAAGCCATTAGCAATTGACTAACCCCATTCCGAGCGTTGGCCAAATCGTGCCACAGGTACTCAATTGGAGACAGGACGAAAGCGGTCGGGGGAAAGAAGAAACCAAAGGTAAGAAATAACAGACATTTATTAACTATATACAAAACCAGAACCAAAGAAGAAACGAAAGTAATACACAGAAGAAGAGGAAGAAGATACACAGGACAGCCTTAAACAGTCTTATATTACTAATGCCCAGGACAGACAAACAGACTTACACAAAAGGGAATGGCAGGCAGTAATGACTGGAAGAAGGAAAAGGTCCAGGTGGGACAGCAGGGCTGGAAGGTTCGGGCAGAGGCACAGCAAGGAGGTACGCTCCAGGTCCACGCTCCGGGCTGGAAGCGAACAGCCAGCGGCAGCTTCACGTATTCGTTCACGCGGTAGGGCTTTTCGAAGCAGCTTGTCTAAGAGCTCCGTGCAGCTTCGTCTCTCTCAGCCAGACCTCACCAAAACGCCGTCTCCAACCCAAGTCGACTCTCGTTCATCTCCGTTCAAAGGCTTCGTGCTGGCGCTTATATTACATGCTTCCACATCAATGCGTGCTTCACAGAGCCACGCCCGTGATGGTATTTCGTCAGCCCTGGTTGGGCGGTAAGGGCTTGCTGACTCCACCTCTGATGACGAGTCGACGTGCCACACCTTGTTCTGGCAGCTCCGCCCCCTTCTTCCTCGGCTTGACCGCATGGCTAATGGCGGTTTGGGGCCAACAACCGTATCAAGGCAAGGAGCAGCGAACGCCGCCCGACTGTTACTTTGCGGAGACGATTGGGGGAATTGAAAGGGACCTATCTCATTTGATTAATGCAACGCAGATTCAACTATTGGGAACAGATCCTTAACTGAAACACATAATAATGAAATAACTACGGAGAGGTCCTATGGTTCGCTACATGTTGTACATGGACTAACTAGGGTGCGATCTTTAACAAGCCAATCGATGGGGATATTTACAGGGGAACATTTATAAGGGAAAACATTTACTAAAATTTACTAGTGGAGGTTCTAAAAACCGTAACACAGCACCCGTTTTTCCTCTAGGGCCGTCCCGGCCCGAAATAACTTCACTTAATGTGACACTCAGGTGTAGTAGGCCTCTACTATTAACCTTACCCTGGAGTGCGACAGTTTTAAAACAACTATGTATGTCCCGCCTGCTGCGTTGCATCCTACCTAACAGACTCATGCCCACAGAATAACCGAATTGCGGAATGGTTCTCAAACTATACATCAAGCCCGTGGGGAGCATTATTTACAAAACATTATTTTGTATTTACACTGCAGACCCAGAACCTGTCGTTTTGGGAGACAAAAGATCTTTTGAAAAAGAGGAAGAGCATGCACTGCATTGCACCGATGCACCATACTCAAGTGCCCGGGGATGCACAATTGATATTGCAGTGCACCCCCGAGCACAAGAGCATCACAAAGCACCAAAGCACCATCAGCACCAATAATCACCAAAGCACCACCCAGTGCTCATTGCACACATTTCAAATAAAAAACACAAACTGTTGACCTTTCTTCTTGTTTCTTGCTTCCCCTGCTCTGCTGGCCGATGTTTCTTCCTGTTGTTATTCTTGGTCTTTGCTTGCTGCCTATTTGCAAATAATAAAAAGGCACACAACGCGTCCATTTTTATTTAGGGCCAACAGGGGCCAACTAAGGGTGGTGCACCTGTTTGGCCAAAGGGGCCACCTCACTGTGGTCCGCAAGCCAACTCTTCTCTGGCCATCATGGCTGGTCCCAGCAGAGGGGCCAGGCCCCAACACGTGGGGTCCATCAGTGTGTGGTGCTTGGCCACAGAAACGTGTGGTCCATAAAGTGGTGCTCGGCCACAAGTCGTGTGGTCCATAAGGTGGTGTACCGGTCCAGGCGCGGCGGCTCGGGCACACAAGTGCGGCTACTTGCGCACTCCCCCCCCCCCCCCCCCCGGTCCCAAAAGACAAGCCGTGATTGGGGAAGGAAAGGACACAGCAAGCATCGGAGCAAGGTCACAAGGGTACACATCCAAACAAGGTAATGCAGAGGTGAGGTGCACATGGGAGCGAGCAGAGAAAGCTCGTCCCTACCGTACGTCACCCCCCCTGTCACCTACCCTACCCTTGCCCTTACCTCGTATTTACAAAACTCTAAACATTGACAAATTCATCACTATCGTCTCGTCTTCCCCATATCTCCCCTAATACCGAATTCGTTATCAATCCCTCTAACCAAATTTGCCATCAAGCCCAATTTCTCATCAATTCCTCGTAAGGAGGAAGAGATGGAACAAACAAGCACAATGTCACCCCCATGTCATGATGCGTCTCACCATTCCAAACATTTGCAACAAAAAACATGGTGTGGAATCATATCATCACCTCAGGTGAGTGGCTGCAGATGGTGTGAAGGGATTTCCATCCTAACTATCCTCTAAATGACTTTAACACTTTTACTCTACCCGGGGTCTTTCCCTGCAAAACCATTGGCCACTTTACTCTTTGCGCTTCTAAAAACCATTCCCACTGACCATCTGTGGTGCTCACCAATTTGGGGTCTCACTCCCCCGATTCAACTCCCTGTGCCCTTGCACAATTTCAGGGCTGGGTCGTGTGGCTCACCAGCAGGTCTACTCACCTGCACACCTCCGCCACTGTAGTTGCCTCCCGAGCTTGCCTAGCTCCTCTCCCTAACCTATCTACCTGGGGAAGGCCCTCTGGCGCTCTCCCCACTCAGTGCCCTCTCTGGCACTGGGCTGCCCGGGTCTGTCCTCCGGATCCTCGGGCCCCATTCACAACTCTACTGGCTCCCAGAGCCTACCTGCGGCCTCACCTGGCCGACAGACTAACAGTGGCGGAGTGCCCATTTAACCATACACACACTAACAGGCCACACGCCCAGCCATTTACACTTCACTAATGCACCCATCCAAACACCATTCTACTACACGCACCACAGATGCCAATATCCACCACAATTTACCTATACCCTCTACCTACTCTTAAACTACCCTCCCCGGGTATTCGTGAAAGGGGTCCATCTTCCTCATCCACTCCTTCCGCACCAACCACTCCACTCCACATATTCCACACTACTCACTCCACACCATCCATTCCATACTCCATTCTCCATACACCCATGCTTCACTTACACACCTGTGCCCACACACCTGGTGTCACCTGCACACCTGGTGGCACGTGCACCCGTCTTTCCTCCCAGGCTCATTCATTCAATACAACTCACAATCACACCATTCACCATACTCTGCTCAATGCACAATCATGCCAATCATCATGCTCACCACAAAGAACTTCCTGCACACACACTGCATCGTCTAAGCAGACTATTCCCCTCTGAAACTCATGCTCCCGTCTTCCCTTATACTAAGCGCTCCCACGTCGTTATCATCCAACTAATCTGCTACGTCCCCTCTACAGGTACATGTCGCTACTTAACCCTACAGTTACCTATTGTCATCTTTCTAAGTCCCTAACAATTATCCAAACCCTCCCTGGCTAGTTTTCACCGCCATAACCCCATAAACTACTGCTCATGTGCCCGGGTGGATGGGAGGGATGGTGGACTTACCATCCCTCTACATCGGGCATCTCTCACTATCAATTTTGCCCATCCAATTTTTTTCCAATCAAATTTGCCAATCATTACTGCCAATCATTTTTACCCATACAATTTGCCCATACAATTTGCCAATCAAATTCACTGCTACCAAATGTCCATTAACTTGAGCCTTGGTGCGTCGTTACATTTTCAAAGCTCGGCTTCGCAAAGCCGAGCGATGAATGCGGGTGGTTTGGTCGCCTGCAGGTTGGGTCCATCCGGCACTCGGTTCAGGGGAGGAGGTTTGGTTGGGCCAAGGTTTAAAGCACCATCCCGGCACGGGGCCTTTCGCTCCCATGCGCGGTGGGCCGACCTTGCCCGGCCGGAACGCCGCAACCACAAGGGGGCGCCGTTCCGATCCTTCCTACCTTCCCTCGAACCGGGCCGGTCGCCTTGCCCGGCAAAACGCAGACGCGACCGTGCAGGGCGGGGCCCGGCGCGGATCGTGCACGATGCTCCGAACAGGAGCGACGCTGCACTGATCCCCGCCGGCTCCCGCAATACACACAGCCCGGCACGGACCGAGAGCTCGCGTCGGCTAAACGTCAGTCTAACCGCTATCCCATTTAACGTCGATGCTCCCCGTACATGCTCACACCACTCGTTCCGTTCGTTGCTCATACATCCCATACTCTCCGTCAATTCCACCACCGCACTCTCTGTTACACACCACTCACTGTCCGCACACTCCATAACACACCTTGGCGCACACTCGTCGTTCGCACACTTCTCGCGTGCACTCTCCCCCGTTATGTACTCCGTAACCACCACGGGCGTGCACTCTTCCGTTACATCCTCTGTAACACTCCCCACCACGCGCTCCACCACCAACTCAGGTGTGCCTCCTCGCACACGCTCAACCATTCCAAGTGTGCATTCTCGCACCCGCTCCTCATCCATCTCACTCTCCGTATCACTCTCATCACACATACACTCCAACGTGCATTCTCGCTCGCACTCGGTTTCACTTCCATACTCTGTCGTGCACTCTCCCTCACTCTTGGTAACACACTCGCGCTCCGACGCCATTCGTACACGCGCGCCGTTCCTATCGATAACGCGCACCACAGACCTTTTACGAGCACCCGGGTTACGCCTGCATCCCAAGCATGGGAAAATTATTTTTGCACCAAACACAGACCGACTTACCTGGGCGCTTCTTCTCCTTCGCTCCAACACCTGCAAACTTTCCATTTGGTTAATAAGCACAGCATCACGATGCGAATCCAGACTTTGTGCATTATCCATCTTTTCCTCCAACGAGTGGTTTTCTAAGTCCGGCGTCTGCTTATTCCCAATTTCCACTATTGGTTCGGTTTCTTTGCCAATTTGATTTAATTCTTTTCCTTTATCTTCTTTTCCCTCGACGACCGCTGGCTCTAATAAAATTTCCTTTTCTACCTCGGCGGTCACCGGCTTCCCCATACCCTGGGTCGCGATCTCTATACAGATCAGGTTACCTGCGCCTTGCTCCAACGCGCTGCTCCCGCGCTCCTCGACTCGCGTTACCTCGTTGTGTACCCCAGCAACCTTTTGGCCCGATCTGCGGTCAATGTCTTCCTGTACTCTTTTCGCCGTGGCGTTCATTTGCTCCTGAAATCCATCCGGGTTGTACCTTGCTTCGTGCCTCACTTTTTCCATGTCTATCCTCTGGGTAGCCATCATTGCATCCAATCCCTTCCTGTCACCCTTAATAGATGCACTGAAATGCATCATAAAAAGGCCCCAGTCCATTGGCACTGCGGGCCCGGCTATCGCCGTCACGTACGGGAGGCCGCCATTTCGTGTGCCTGCAACCCCCGCTGCCGCACCTTCTTTGCTCTCCTCCCGCATTACTCCCACCTCTTCCTTGGGGTCCTGGGTTGACACTAACCCCGCATTCTCCCCTACCAGCACCCGATCACCTTGACTATCCATGGCACGATTTTAATTTAGGATATTAAATAAAATTTCGGCCGCTCAAAATTTTGACCAATTTTTTTCGATGGATTAAAATTTGGTTCGGGCTTCAAATCCCACTCCCTGACACCAATTGTTACGGATCTCAGAGACGGCACTCCCCTTAGCAAGGGGGGGGGGGTAATCCCCTTGGCTTGTTAAGCTGGCCGTCTCTAGTCCTGGTACTTATAACGCTCTTTTGCGGGGTGAAATTGGTCAGGGTTATTGGTCAAGGTGTTCTCCCGAATACCTTTACCAATCCCTCCGCAAAACAGGGAGACAAGTACCGCTCGAACCACGGACTTGATGGTATTTACCGAGCAGTTTAGCAATCCGCGATTCGAGCCGTTAGCAATTGACTAACCCGATTGCGAGCGTTGGCCAAATCGTGCCACAGGTACTCAATTGGAGACAGGACGAAAGCGATCGGGGGAAAGAAGAAACCAAAGGTAGAAATAACAGACATTTATTAACTATATACAAAACCAGACCCAAAGACGCTCAAGTTTTAGCTCTTTTTTTTTAGCTCTTTCACGAGCCTCGATCTTGTACACAAAAAAAAAAGAAGAAAAAAAAAAAGAAGAAACGAAAGTAATATACAGAAGAAGAAGAAGAAGAAGATACACAGGGCAGCCTTAAACAGTCTTATATTACCAACGCCCAGGACAGACAAACAGACTTACACCAAAGGGAATGGCAGGCAGGAATGACTGGAAGAAGGAAAAGGTCCAGGTGGGGCAGCAGGGCTGGAAGGTTCGGGCAGAGGCACAGCAAGGAGGTCCGCTCCAGGTCCACGCTCCGGGCTGGAAGCGAACAGCCAGCGGCAGCTTCACGTATTCGTTCACGTGGTAGGGCTTTTCGAAGCAGCTTGTCAAAGAGCTCCGCGCAGCTTTGTCTCTCTCAGCCAGACCTCACCAAAACGGCGTCTCTAACCCAAGTCGACTCTCGTTCATCTCCGTTCAAAGGCTTTGCACTGGCGCTTGCAGTGAAATTATACCAAAGTTGAACCCAGGAGACATTTCTCGCTTCAGCCACTGAAGGATGTCTATAAAACCTGGGACGTCCGCGACGCTGGCCACTCCTGTGACATTTACTTTACATGTAGTCTTGAATGGTACATATATGCTAGACTCGCACATATATGCTAGACTCGCTTGCTTTGACTATTATATCGGTCCTCTCTGTATGATACCAAGATCCTGATACCTATTGCATGACTGTATTTTTACAGGATGATGCCAGAGATCTAATTGAGATTAAACCTACCTATGGGACAAAGTTGTGGACCTGATTGATTTTTCACAACATTTAATCTCAATTAGGATCTACGGAAAGGGCGGGACACAAGATGATCAATGTACCGATACTCGGCTCCAACCCACAAGCTGAGGAATCGGGCTCGGTGTTTGCTCACTGGCTCAAAACGCTGGAGAACCAGTTCGGGGCCCAGGATGCCGTACCCACCGCTGAAACGAAGCTGTCTGTGCTACAGACCAAAGTCGACCACCAACTTTACAGGAGCATCGCTCGATGTACGACGTACGATGCCGCCGTGGAAGAGCTAAAGCGACTCTACATTAAGAAACGGAGCGTGGTGTACAACAGGCATCTGCTCGCCACGCGACGTCAACAGTCAACCGAGTCGATCGACCGCTTCGCTCAGGAGCTGCGGCACCTCCTCGCGGACAGCACTCAAGAGGTACGGACACACGAGCAAGTCCAGGACGATCTTGTCCGAGACGCTTTCGTCTCTGGAATCAGCTCTACCGATCTGAGACTCAGGCTCTTGGAGACAGCTGACCTGACGTTCACGGAGGCCCTACGGTTGGCCAACGTTTACACTGAGGCCCGGAAACAATCCATCGCTTATGACCACGCACGGGTCGTCGCGGGGACTTCTCAACTCGCCCGACCGGAGAGGGCTACCGCCGAGGATACGGGTGCGGGCTCGACTGCGGCCGAGCCCCTGGCCGCTCCCGAGGTGGACTCAGATTCCGGCCTGGCAGCAGCAACAGCAGCCAGGCCCAGGCCTGACTGGAACGCGACGTGTTATTTTTGCGGCAATCGGCAGCATCCCAGGTCAGCGTGTCCAGCTCGGGAAGCCATATGCCATTTGTGTTCTACTAAAGGACATTTTGTGAAAGTGTGCAAGAAGACCGCGCGGGGCACATGAGCACGCGCGACCTTGAATGGGCTTATCGCGGAGCCAACGGACCGAGCACAGAACGGGGCGCCTCACCCGGCTTTGATGAGCGCTCCTCCTCCTCGCGGGTCCCTGGCTGCACGCACGTCCTTGGTGAGATACACCGGGCCGCCGAAACAAATGGTGCAAACACGACCAGCCGCGGAGCGACCGACCTCGACTGGCGTTCGAACGCCTTCCAAAAAACAAACAAAAAGTTCCGGCTTTGAAAGCTCCTCCTGTTGAGCAACAAACGCTGCACGTGACACGAGCGCCATCTGACAGCTGTTCGTACGAACTACACGCTCTTGCTCCAGTGCGTGAAAGTACGATTGACTGCGATCTTTCGCACGGGACACGAGCGCCATCTGACGGCAGCTCGTACGAACTACACGCTCTTGCTCCGGCACGACCAACTATGCGTTTGGCACGGGGGCCCTCCGGAGGCTCCTCGAACGACCGGAAAACTGCAGCCAGTGTGGGATCCATGCGCGAGGCGCAATCTTCTCGCTCGGACGGCGCAATACCTGCCGGATCTTCTGGCCTTGATCAGGCCATTATCCCACTCTTGGTCGAAGGCATTTTTGCACGGGCCCTAATCGACACAGGATTTACGGATAGTTTCATCGATCAGCGGCTGGTGCGTCAACATGGGTGGCCGGTTATCGGGACTACACGACGGATCTTCATGGCCTCCCAAGGACTTCGGCTCAGCACGAAGGGGGAATGTCGATTGAAACTTGTGATAAAGGGACGCATGTTTTCCGATGTACATCTCATGGTCTTGCCTGCTTTATGTGCGGACATCCTGTTAGGACACGATTTCCTTAAGCGACATGGACGTTTGGAAATTGAATTCGGTGGGACGGACACGCTTGCTGTGTGTGCACTCGCGAAAATGGAAATTGAGCCTCTTTCGCTGTTCCCCAACCTGACCACTGACTGCACTCCTGTAGCGGTAAAATCGCGGTGCTACTCACGAGCAGACGCGCAATTCATTGCGGAAGAAACGGCCCAACTCTTGAAGGACGGTGTTATCGAACCTAGCCGGTCGCCGTGGCGGGCACAGGTCTTAGTGGTGCGAAGTGAGGCCCATCGCCGGCGCATGGTAATCGACTACTCACAGACGGTTAATCGCTTTACACAGCTGGACGCCTACCCCTTACCGGGGATGGACGTGCTAGTACGACTGGTGGCCCAGTACTCCGTCTACAGCACTCTTGATCTGCGTAGTGCGTATCATCAGATCCCCATCTCTAAGGCTGATCGCATCTATACCGCCTTCTAATCGGGTCAAAGGTTATACCAGTTCACCCGATTACCTTTTGGGGTAACGAACGGGGTCGCCTGTTTTCAGAGGGCTATGGACGACCTCGTTACTAAGGAGAACTTGACAGATGTCTTTGTCTATCTGAACAATCTTACGGTTTGTGGGTATGACCAGGAGCATCATGATGCTAATCTGAAGCGCTTCCTCGAGGTAGCGCATAGGTATCGCCTAACCATGAATGAGGCTAAGTGTCATTACTCTCAACGCACGATAGATCTTCTGGGTTACACCGTGACCCATGGCTCAGTCTCTCCGGATAAGGAGCGTCTGCGACCTTTGCTTGATATGGCCCCGCCCGGCGATCGAGCTTCGCTGAAGCGAGCTCTCGGGCTATTCGCCCACTATTCGAAGTGGGTGCAAAATTTATCTGCGAAGCTCTGCCCCCTCGTGGCCTGCGACACGTTCCCCATGAGCCCGGCCGCCTTGGCGGCCTTCGGGGGCCCTAAGGCCGACATCGCGGGCGCCGCTGTGGCGACGATCGACGAGAGCGAATCTTTCGTCTTGGAAAGTGATGCCTCGGATCATGCGATAGCGGCGACTCTCTCCCAGGGGGGGCGCCCTGTGGCTTTCTTTTCGCGGACTCTCACCTCCGCTGAGCGGCGGCATTCGTCTGTCGAAAAGGAAGCGTACGCGATCGTCGATTCAATTCGGCGATGGCGACCGTACTTACTCGGGCGATGCTTCCAAATCATCACGGACCAACAAAGCGTTGCGTTCATGTACGACACCTTACATGCTCAACGTATTAAGAATGAGAAAATCACTCGCTGGCGTATCGAACTCGCCGACTTCTGCTACACCATCAAATACCATCCGGGGAAGGATAACCTGGTCGCCGACGCCTTATCGAGGCCGGCTATGTGCGCGGGGATCGTAACTTTGGAGGGGCTGCATGCTTTGCACGACACTATGTGTCATCCAGGGGTGGCGCGTTTCGCTCATTTTGTGCGTAGTGGTAATCTGCCATACTCGATTGACGAGATCCGCCGGATCTGCCGAGACTGCGCTATATGTGCGGAACTCAAGCCGCGTTTTTACAACCCTCCCATGGGGACGCTGGTTAGGGCTACTAGACCGTGGGAGACATTGGCGATGGATTTCAAAGGACCACTGCCGGTGTCGAGCAACTCTCGCTATCTGCGCACTATCGTTGATGAGTACTCACGATTCCCTTTTGCTTATACGTGCGGGGATATGACGGCAGCCACAGTCATACGGTGCCTGCAGAATTTGTTTTCCATGTTTGGGTATCCGGCCTACGTACATACCGATCGGGGTGCGGTGTTCTTGTCGCAGGAGGTGCGAGGTTATTTGCTCCAAAATAATGTTGCTTCGAGTTACGCCACACCGTACAGACCCCAGGCGAATGGGCAGATCGAACGCTTCAATGGGATTATATGGAGGGCCGTCATGCTAAGCCTCCGGACCCTCGGCCGGGGTCTCGATAAATGGGCTTGGTCGCTACCTGCGGCCCTGAACTCGATCAGGGCTCTCCTATGTACGGCCGCCAACCAGACTCCCCATGAAAGACTGTTCCACCACCCTAGAAGCTCGGGTAGTATCCGATCTTTACCCAGCTGGCTCGCTGAGCCGGGGCCAGCCTATCTCAAACGAGCGGTGCGCACAAGCAAGTACGACCCCTTTGTGGATAAGGTGCAGGTACTCCAGGCTAATCCCGAGCATGCGCGCGTGATGACGGCAGATGGACGCGAGTCCACTGTCTCCGTACACAATCTCGCCCCTTGTGGGGTCATTGACCCTTATAGGGATATCGACGAACCGATCTACGAGTCTATGGACTCTACCGAAGCTTCCTCTATGGAACCTTTGCCGTCACCTCTGTCGTCACCTACACCCTTGCCTGAAGGCTCTGAGGTGCCCCCTCCTACACCTGCCTCCAGTGGCTACTCCGACGCAGGGGACTCCGGGCTTGGGGACGCCGTACTCGATAGTTTCCGGACACGGGCTGGCAGGGTAGTTCGCCACCCCGACCGCTACGGGTGGACCGACTGACATGGAATGATGTACCCAATCAATTAATGCTGACGCACGCTTGCGATCTGCCTAGCGGCAGTATAGTTCTAAAGGCGGGGAGAATGGAGTGAAATTATACCAAAGTTGAACCCAGGAGACATTCTCGCTTCAGCCACTGAAGGGCGTCTATAAAACCTGGGACGTCCGCGATGCTGGCCACTCCTGTGACATTTACTTTACATGTAGTCTTGAATGGTACGTATATGCTAGACTCGCACATATATGCTAGACTCGCTTGCTTTGACTATTATATCAGTCCTCTCTGTATGATACCAAGATCCTGATACCTATTGCATGACTGTATTTTTACAGGATGATGCCAGAGATCTAATTGAGATTAAACCTACCTATGGGACAAAGTTGTGGACCTGATTGATTTTTCACAACAGCGCTGATATTACGTGCTTCCAAATCAATGCGCGCT
The DNA here is from genome assembly GCF_964187855.1 of Myxine glutinosa. Taxonomy (NCBI): domain Eukaryota; kingdom Metazoa; phylum Chordata; class Myxini; order Myxiniformes; family Myxinidae; genus Myxine; species Myxine glutinosa. Next base: position 31,126,416 of record NC_136267.1, read on the forward strand.
TCACAGAGCCACGCCGGTGATGGTATTTCGTCAGCCCTGGTTGGTCGGTAAGATATTTCTGACTCCACCTCCGATGACGAGTCGATGTGCCACACCTTGTTCTGGCGGCTCCCCCTTCTTCTTCTTCTTCACGACAGTCTGAGCATGTTACCGACATAAATCTACCTGACTCTACATCTCACTACCCCATCGACATTAAAAAAGAAAAAATATATATATATATATTTATTTATATATATATATATATATATATATATATATATATATATATATATATATATATATATATATATATATATATATATATATATATATATATACATATATATATATGTATATATATATATATATGTATATATATATATATATATATATATATATATATATATATGTATGTATGTATATATAAACTGAAATGTATTTGGAGCCTTTGATTGAGATTCAAATAATAAACATAGGCTTGGCTAACTTACACACGACTATTTGTCATTAAAAGTTAAGGGTCTATTGTTGAACTTTGCCCTTTTTCTTCATTGTACCTTCTGTAGCAGTTACCGCTGGATGCACACAATCGCCTTGCACCGGCCAGAACATGGCCAGACGCGCCTCTCCCGGGCATGCCCGGACTCACTGTTCCCGGGCACGCCCGAACCTCCCGGGCACGTCCGGTCTCGTCTTTCCCGGGCATGCCCGCTATCGCCTTTCCAGGGCTCGCCCAGAGCGTCCGGGCATGCCCGCTATCGCCTTTCCAGGGCTCGCCCAGAGCGTCCGGGCATGCCCGCTATCGCCTTTCCAGGGCTCGCCCAGAGCGTCCGGGCATGCCCGCTATCGCCTTTCCAGGGCTCGTCCAGAGCGCCCGGGCACGCCCAGCCTCGACTTGCCAGGCCGCAGCCAAACACGCCCGGGCAGGTCCAGACTCGCCTTTCCAAGGCTCGCCCTTGATACCCGGGCATGCCCGGTATAGCTTTTGCCGGGCAAACTTCCCGACATGAATGTGTATATATATTGCTGCCGGATAAACGGGCTTTTCAGAGTACCCGAGTGTGATACATTTATTAAACCTACTCAGACGAATTTCCATCTTTGGTCGCGTCAATTCTTTCAACTCGCGTTGGAGCCCAGCTCCTTCATTGGTGACCTACCGACATGGATACGGCAGTGACGCTTAAACTGCCTACCTTCTGGGAGGCTCACGCGGTTGTTTGGTTCGCTCAGGCGGACTCTCAGTTTGCCCTGCGAGGCATCACCGCGGACGACACCCGCTTCCACCATGTTGTGGCGGCGCTCGGTTCCGCCACCGCGGCCCGCGCCTTGAGCCTCCTCCAGCACCCGCCGGCTGCTGACAAATACGACGTGCTGAAGACACTCCTCCTCGACGCTTTCGCCCTCTCACCGGCAGCAAGCGCACGGCGCCTGCTTGACCTGCCCGAGCTCGGCGACACGCGCCCGTCCGAGCGCATGGACTATATGCTCTCATTGCTAGGTGAGCACTCTCCGGATTTTCTGTTCCGCGAGCTGTTCCTTCGCCAGCTGCCTCACCCGGTACGCCTCGCCCTGGCTGGCACGTTGATCACGGATTCCTGCGCCCTCGCCAGGGAAGCCGATAAGATCTCCTCGGCGGGCCAGCACATCGGCGCGGTTACCTGGAGCCCGCCGCCGTCCGAGGCGACGCCCACGACGCCCGAGCGCCCTGCGCGGTTGGAGGCCGAACTGCCGGTGCAACTGGCGGCCGCCACGCTGCACCGCCCGCTTCTGACACGACGGCCGGGGCCTCCACCTGACCGGGCGTGGTGTTATTACCACACCAGGTTCGGACACAAGGCTCGGACGTGCCGACCCCCGTGCACTTTCGGCAGGTCGGGAAACGGCCGGGCCGGCGTTCATTCCCAGCCATGAGCGCCGGCCACTCGGGCAACTTGCTGTTTATTCGGGACAAAGCGTCTGGGCGGCGTTTCCTGTGCGACACCGGCGCCCAACTGAGCGTCATACCCGCCTCCGAGCAGGACAGGCTGGACGCAGTTTGCGGCCCCTCTTTGGTCGCTGCTAATGGCTCGGCCATACGCACTTTCGGCCCACGCGTCGTCACCCTCTGCTTCGGCAGCCAGCGCTTTCAATGGACTTTTGTTACCGCCAGCATCCCCGTGGCTTTGCTGGGCGCCGTCTTCCTCTGCGCGCACGGGCTGCTGGTCGACGTCAAACGACGTCGCCTTGTCCACGCCGAGACCTTCAGCTCCCTGGCGTGCACAATGAGCAGCTCTGCGCCGACCGAACTGGCATGTGCCCTCCCGGCAACGAACGAGTTCGCTCGCCTGCTCGTGGAATTCCCGGCCCTCACGCGGCCGACGTTTTCGGCCGTCGTGGTGCGGCACGGGATCGAGCACCACATACCCACTACGGGCCCGCCGGTCTACGCCAGGGCCCGCCGCCTCGACCCAGCCAAGCTCGCCGTGGCGAAGGCCGAATTCGACGCGTTGGAGCACCTCGGCATCGTGCGGCGCTCCGATAGCGCATGGGCCTCGCCACTGCACATCGTGCCAAAGCCGGGGGGTGGATGGTGCCCGTGTGGCGACTACCGCCATCTCAATGACGCTACCACCCCCGACAGGTACCCGATCCCGCATATTCAGGACTTTTCCACCCGTTTGGCGGGACGGGTCATCTTTTCGAAAATTGACCTGATACGGGGCTACCACCAGGTACCTGTCCGGGCGGCCGACGTCCCGAAGACGGCCGTCATCACGCCGTTCGGCCTGTTCGAATTTTTGCGGATGCCGTTTGGCCTCAAGAACGCGGCCCAGGCGTTCCAGCGCTTGATGGACGGCGTGCTGCGTGACCTGCCGTTTCTTTTCGTCTATCTGGACGACATCCTCGTCGCCAGCACGTCCCGCGCCGAGCACCTCCTCCACCTCCGAACACTGTTCGGTCGCCTCAGCGAGCACGGCTTAATTGTCAACCCGGTCAAATGCCACTTCGGCGAGACGACCGTTGACTTTTTGGGCCACCGCATCACCAAGACCGGGGCTGTGCCGCTGCCGACCAAGGTCGAGGCCATCACCACGTTCCCGCGTCCCCGTTCCATCAAGGCCCTCCAAGAGTTCCTCGGCATGGTGAATTTTTATCACCGATTCGTGCCCCGCGCTGCTCAGCTCATGCGGCCCCTTTACGAGGCCCTCCGGGGCAAGCCGGCCAAGCATGACATTGTTTGGTCCATGGCCATGGACGCGGCCTTCGCCAGCGCCAAACGGGCCCTCGCCGACGCAACGCTGCTGGCTCACCCGGTGCTCAACGCGCCCATCGCCCTCACTACGGACGCCTCCAACTACGCGGTGGGCGCCGTCCATGAGCAATGGGTGGACGGGGTTTGGCAGCCACTCGCTTTTTTCAGCCGGCAACTCCGGCCGAACGAGTTAAACTACAGCACGTTCGACCGCGAGCTGCTCGGGCTATTCCTGGCCGTTCGCCATTTCTGACACCTCCTGGAGGGCCGCCCGTTCACGGCTTTCGTCGACCACAAGCCGTTGGTCTACGCAATGGCTAAGGTCACGGTGCCGTGGTCGGCCCGCCAGCAGCGCCACCTCTCCGCTGTGTCGGAGTTCACCACGGACATCCAGCACGTCGCCGGCAAAGACAACGCCGTGGCCGACTGCCTTTCGCGGGCCAGCGCGAACGCGGTCCACCTCGGCGTGGACTTCGCACTCATGGCGGCCGACCAGACCACCGACGCCTCGGTGCAGGCACTCCGCGCGGCGGACACGGGCCTCCGCCTGGCCGACATCCCCTTCGCGGGCACCGTCCTGCTCTGCGACGTCTCCCAGGGCCAGCCTCGCCCCATCGTGCCCGTTTCCTGGCAGCGCCGCATCTTCGCCTCCATCCACGGCCTTTCTCACCCGGGCCGGAAAGCTTCTCAGAAGCTGGTGTCGGCGCGTTTCGTCTGGCACGGCCTTCGACGAAACATCTGCGACTGGGCCAACGCCTGCACGGCCTGCCAGCGAGCCAAGGTCCACCGCCACACCCAGGCCACGCTGGCACCTTTCGCCATGCCTGAACAGCGTTTCGACCACGTCCACGTGGACCTGGTGGGTCCCCTGCCCCCCTCGTGGGGGTTCACCCACCTGCTCACCATGGTGGACAGGACCACCAGGTGGCCGGAGGCCGTGCCCCTCACCTCCACCACCACCGCCAACGTGTCGCAGGCGTTCATCGCCACCTGGGTCGCGCGCTTCGGCGCACCAGCGGGCATCTCGTCCGACCGCGGCCCACAGTTCACGTCTGAGCTTTGGGGCGCGGTCGCCCATTCGTTGGGGGTCACGCTGCACCGCACCACGGCCAACACCCCCAAGCCAATGGGTTGTGCGAGCGGTTTCACCGCTCTATGAAGGCCGCACTCATGGCCGGCCTTCAGGACGACGGTTGGGCCGACCGGCTGCCGTGGGTCCTTTTGGGCCTTCACACGGCCCCCAAGGAAGACCTCCAGGCGTCCACCGCCGAGCTCGTCTACGGCCAGCCGCTCCGCGTCCCGGGCGAATTCGTGCCCGACGCTACCAGTCCCTGGTCCGCCGCTCGCCAGCGCTCGGACCTCCAGGAGGCCGCCCGACGATTTGCCCCCGTGCCGACGTCCCGCCACAGTGGCCCCCAGTCCTACATCCCCCCGGCGCTTCGCACAGCGGAGTACGTCTTTGTGCGTCATGACGCGCACCGGGGGCCACTCCGGCCGCCGTACGACGGGCCCTTCCGGGTCCTGCGACGGGGCGACAAGTCTTTCATCGTCGACTTCGGCGGCCGGCCGGACCGGATTTCTGTGGACCGCCTCAAACCGGCGCACATGGACGTCGACCAACCACCACGGTTGGCCCTTCCTCCGCGGCGAGGCCGCCCCCCGTCCACAGTTCCCCCCGCTCGACCACCCACCACCACGTCGGACCCCTCCCCACGACCCTCCAGGGGTCGCTTCGGCCGGGTCATCCGGACCCCCCTTAAATTGACCCTGCCGGTGCAGGTCGATTCTGGAGGGGCGTGTGTAGCGGTTACCACTGGATGCACACAATCGCCTTGCACCGGCCAGAACACGGCCAGACGCGCCTCTCCCGGGCATGCCCGGACTCACTGTTCCCGGGCACGCCCGGTCTCGTCTTTCCCGGGCATGCCCGCTCTCGCCTTTCCAGGGCTCGCCCAGAGCGTCCGGGCATGCCCGCTATCGCCTTTCCAGGGCTCGCCCAGAGCGTCCGGGCATGCCCGCTATCGCCTTTCCAGGGCTCACCCAGAGCGTCCGGGCATGCCCGCTATCGCCTTTCCAGGGCTCGCCCAGAGCGTCCGGGCATGCCCGCTATCGCCTTTCCAGGGCTCGCCCAGAGCGTCCGGGCATGCCCGCTATCGCCTTTCCAGTGCTCGTCCAGAGCGCCCGGGCACGCCCAGCCTCGACTTGCCAGGCCGCAGCCAAACACGCCCGGGCAGGTCCAGACTCGCCTTTCCAAGGCTCGCCCTTGATACCCGGGCATGCCCGGTATAGCTTTTGCCGGGCAAACTTCCCGACATAAATGTGTATATATATTGCTGCCCGATAAACGGGCTTTTCAGAGTACCCGAGTGTGATACATTTATTAAACCTACTCGGACGAATTTCCATCTTTGGTCGCGTCAATTCTTTCAACTCGCGTTGGAGCCCAGCTCCTTCACTTCCACCATAATTGGTCAGCCAGCAATACACAGGTGTAAAAATTCTTCCTTATTGCCCTTGCAACAAAACCATATTGTAAACAACTTTGGTTTTTTATTATATTATCTCAATGCGTTGTCATTATCCACAACAAGCCCTTCAATGTCTCCAAATCAAAGGGCGCGTGCACATCCTTCAACACCCATGGGAGACATTTTTAGGTGTGCCAATACAATACATACAAGATACATTATCTAGGACTCTATGGGTGTTTGTAGTTTAACTCATTATGAATGTTCACTTTAATTTAGCCAATACCTGGCTGTACTGAGCTGAGTCGTTAAGAAGGCCTTAATTAACTATACCAAACTCAAGCTTACCTGCACTATATTTCAAAATGTCTGCCTCTCTGTACGCAGTTAATCATCTCCCTCGATGGAGTGTGACATGTGTCTCATCACAATGTAATAATAAGAATATTAATTCACAAACGAAAAAACAAGAATCATAATTTTACCCCCAGGATGTTGGGTTCCATAAAGCCACTGATCTGAGCACCAAACAACAAGCCCACGAAAAGAGTTTCTTGCTTTTATCAACAGTCACGTGCACATTATGACATCATGGCAATGCTTAAGTACTACACTTGTCCTCTCTATGATCCTGTATTTATTTACAAGAAAACACACAAAAAAAATTTTTTGGGACTTATAGTTCTGATACGTATCAAGCTTGACGACTACGGTTACTTTACGACACCAATCATACGGTTACTTTACGTATACATACGGTTACCAATCATACTTTACGACTACGGTTACTTTACACATATATATATATATATATATATATATACTAGACGACCCATGACCCGTTGGGTCAATGTTATTATATATAATTAAGGGGTTACCATGGTTACAGTGGGGGTCAAAAGTCAACCTATGGCGAAGATATATAATTTTCTCACACTTTCTAATAGAGAGGCAAAATGCCATATAAAACTAAATTTACTGGTTCTAATTGCTTTTATTTATCAATCCTCACATAGAAGAGCAGTTTTTAGTAATGAGCAGTGAGGAGAAGACCCCTCAGCCAATGATGCCACCCCACAGCCAATGAAGTGACCCCTCAGCCAATGATGCTACCCCTCAGCCAATGATGCTACCCCTCAGCCAATGATGCTACCCCGCAGCCAATGATGTGACCCCTCAGCCAATGATGCTACCCCTCAGCCAATGATGTGACCCCTCAGCCAATGATGCTACACCTCAGCCAATGATGCCACCCCTCAGCCAATGATGCTACCCCTCAGCCAATGATGCCACCCCTCAGCCAATGATGCTACCCCTCAGCCAATGATGTGACCCCTCAGCCAATGATGCTACCCCTCAGCCAATGATGCTACACCTCAGCCAATGATGCCACCCCTCAGCCAATGATGCTACCCCTCACCAATGATGTGACCCCTCAGCCAATGATGCTACCCCTCAGCCAATGATGCTACCCCTCAGCCAATGATGTGACCCCTCAGCCAATGATGTCGCCCCTCAGCCAATGATGTCGCCCCTCAGCCAATGATGTCGCCCCTCAGCCAATGATGTCGCCCCTCAGCCAATGATGTCGCCCCTCAGCCAATGATGTCGCCCCTCAGCCAATGATGTCGCCCCTCAGCCAATGATGCCACCCCACATCCAATGATGCCACCCCGCATCCAATGATGCCGCCCCTCAGCCAATGATGTCGCCCCTCAGCCAATGATGCCGCCCCTCAGCCAATGATGTCGCCCCTCAGCCAATGATGTCACCCCTCAGCCAATGATGTCACCCCTCAGGCAATGATGCCACCCCTCAGCCAATGATATCGCCCCTCAGCCAATGATGTCGCCCCTCAGCCAATGATGTCGCCCCTCAGCCAATGATGTCGCCCCTCAGCCAATGATGTTCGCCCCTCAGCCAATGATGTCGCCCCTCAGCCAATGATGTCACCCCTCAGCCAATGATGTCGCCCCTCAGCCAATGATGTCGCCCCTCAGCCAATGATGTTCGCCCCTCAGCCAATGTTGTCGCCCCTCAGCCAATGATGCCGCCCCTCAGCCAATGATGTCGCCCCTCAGCCAATGATGTCGCCCCTCAGCCAATGATGTCACCACTCAGCCAATGATGTCGCCCCTCAGCCAATGATGCCACCCCTCAGCCAATGATGTCGCCCCTCAGCCAATGATGCCACCCCTCAGCTAATGATGTCGCCCCTCAGCCAATGATGCCGCCCCTCAGCCAATGATGTCGCCCCTCAGCCAATGATGCCGCCCCTCAGCCAATGATGTCGCCCCTCAGCCAATGATGCCGCCCCTCAGCCAATGATGTCGCCCCTCAGCCAATGATGCCGCCCCTCAGCCAATGATGTCGCCCCTCAGCCAATGATGTCGCCCCTCAGCCAATGATGTCGCCCCTCAGCCAATGATGCCGCCCCTCAGCCAATGATGTCGCCCCTCAGCCAATGATGTCACTCCTCAGCCAATGATGCTACACCTCAGCCAATGATGCTACCCTTCAGCCAATGATGCTACCCCTCAGCCAATGATGCTACCCCTCAGCCAATGATGCTACCCCTCAGCCAATGATGCCACCCCTCAGCCAATGATGCTACCCCTCAGCCAATGATGTGACCCCTCAGCCAATGATGCTACACCTCAGCCAATGATGCTACCCCTCAGCCAATGATGCTACCCCTCAGCCAATGATGCTACCCCTCAGCCAATGATGCTACCCCTCAGCCAATGATGCTACCCCTCAGCCAATGATGCTACCCCTCAGCCAATGATGCTACCCCTCAGCCAATGATGCTACCCCTCAGCCATTGATGCTACCCCTCAGCCAATGATGCTACCCCTCAGCCAATGATGCTACGCCTCAGCCGATGATGCTACCCCTAGACAACCCATGACCCGTTGGGTCAATGTCAGTTTGAATAGATATGAGAATAGAACTAAAGCGAACGCTGGACATCATCAGGGAGATTACTGATTATTTGGGCCAGCAAGCCATAAGGCTCACCTCTCCAGCGTTCTAAATCACTTACCTGTAACACGTGATTTCGGCCCTTATCTCCGATCACGTTGACGGAAATCACCACAGCATATCATCAAGATCCCTCCAAAAGGCTCGTCTTTGTCACATACATCACGCAACGTGCGATCCACAGCCTCGAAACTCTCTCTCCTGATCATAGGACACTCATCCCACACGATGAGTTTTGTACTTCGAAAGAGGTCTGCGATAGTGGAATTTTTATCGATGTTGCATACGCCATCTTCCCTCGGTGTCAGAGGGATTTGGAACCTTGAGTGCGCTGTTCTTCCACCAGACATGAGGGTAGCAGCTATGCCAGATGAGGCCACCGCAGGGGGCAACTTCTCCACTCGCTCTCACTTTAGAGAGAATCAGGTTAATAAGAAACGTCTTCCCTGTGCCTCCAGGCGCGTCAATGAAAATCATTGATGACTGATTCGTGCGGATGTTGCTATTCGCGTCCATAGACGTGAGGTGTGATTCGTTGTCCGCGTCCGTAGCGCCGTCGGAGGGTTGATACGACATTCTTCCTGCAAATAGTATTGTGTTTGTGCTATCGTTTTGCCGATCATCAAATGACAAATAAATTACATTGTGAAAATTAAAGATTTCAAACAAACCTATTTAAAGTGTATGCGCATATAAATAATTAAAAAAATCGAAGAAATATCTCTCGGTAATTTCCTGAAACATATTTTACTTCCGGGTAATAATGTTGAATGAAATGACGAAGATATATACTGTATGCCTGTTATTTTAGGCGGTGTATTTTCGTATATCAACGTGGCGCGATTTTTAAAATATATCTCTGCAATTTCCCGTGTGTGCGTGAATGTTCTCAATTATTTCTTTTACCGAGTCTAAAACCATCGATAAAAATGAAATCAGATGGCGACTTAGATTGAAGATAAAGGCGTGAAACAGACTCAATGGCCTTGAAGATACAAGCCTTTCAGAATTCATTTCGTTCTATAAACGGAAACTTTCATCGGATTTTCTTCCCGTTTTTTTTCAACCGAATCTAAAACTATGTTAGCGACTGTGAAAAATGAAATGATATATCGAATTTGATTTGAAATAAAACTGAGAGAGAGAGCAAGACACCACGGGCCTACAAAACAGGCCTCAAAGCTATGCGAGTTAATAAAATGGTGGATATTACTACTCTCTCAAAGGGGTAAGCCACGCCCCCGGACTGATCGAATGTTACATACAAACACGCAAGATTTCAATTTTATAATTATATAGATAGATATAGATATATATATATATATATTATATATATATATATATATATATATATATATATATATATATATATATATATATATATATATATTGTTGCGGATCTCAACGTCAGCCTTTCCCCTTACCAAGGGGGGGATTAATCCCCTTGTCTTTTTCTAGCCGACGTGATCCGGGGCTATGACGTTCATTCCGGTCAGCGTTGAATAGGGTGGTAGGCCGAATTATTCCTATTACCTAATTACCAACGCCTCCCAGGAAGCAAGGAAATAACCCCGCCCAAACCACAGTTGTAGTGGAAACGCCGAGCGATAGCGAGCCATGATCCGAGCCGTTAACAGGTACTAAACCCGATCCGAGCGGTTCCGAATCGTGCCACGCTTACCCAATGGAGGAAAAGACTGATACGGTCGAATTAGGAAGAAACAAGGAAGAACAATTGGTTTATTACAAATTTGTACAGGAAGAAGGAGAAGTACACACAGTGCAGCCTTAAACAGTCTTATACTTATCCCTGGACAAACGGGCCCGTCACACACAGACACACTCACACGGGGATGTAGAAGGTTGGGTAGATGGTCCCGGGATGATGGCGTCCAGGCAGCTCACTCCGGTCCCCGACTCGTACTGTGGTGTAGATGGTCAAGCGGCAGCGGCCAGGAACTCTCCTTTTGTCGTTTGCGTGGAGCGGACAATTACAGGGCGGAATGCGGGCGAAAGGTAGGCTGGCTTGGCGGTTGCACTCACGGCTCAACCGCGTACGTAATAATCGGCAGCTCGAACGCGCTGCTTAATGCGTTTTCCTCGCGAGGCCTCTTTGCACCATCCTCAATAACCCACACTTCCAACGAGTGCTCATAGATTCCTTCTGGCCAGTCCTTTACAACGAGTACAGTTCTCTCACAAGGGCAGTCCTCAAGTCCTTTGTAATGCGCGAATCATGCCAGTCCTTTACAACGAGTGCAGTTCTCTCACAAGGGAAGTCCTCAAGTCCTTTGTAATGCGTGAATCATGCCAGTCCTTTACAACGAGTGCAGTTCTCTTACAAGGGGCAGTCCTCAAGTTCTCTCGAAGGGCTTTGTGTGTGCGGTTATATAGCGCCGCCCAGCGAACCCTCTGGAATTTGCGAGCCGCGCTCTTACCACGCCCCTCACGCCATTTCACCCGAGCCCTGGTTGGTTGTTGGCTCTTACCGGCTCCACCCTTGACGTGCTGCTTGACGTGGCCACACCCCGACCTCGCGCTCCTCCCCCTTTCCAGGCCTACCTCGTGGCATTTGGCTGGTTTTGAGCGAAAACTTTTGCCAGCAGCGAATGCTGCTGACAAAGGAGGTGGATTAGCCGAATCAGGGCGTGGGATGGATGCTGCCCAACGAGGTCGATTTGGAGGGTGGGCCGCAAAATGAATGGGACCTAAGCTTATTATTTATTTTACACAAAGCAGGTATCACTAATGGAAATGACCTTATTCTCACATATACTATGACATAAGTAATGTTCTAAGGTGGCCTATGTGTTGCATGTGGACTAACTATGGGGGCAAACCTTTAACCTTTAATGATCATATATGTACATTCTCAGAACCGCAACACTGCATCCCTCCTTCGTCAGGCTCGTCCCCGGGCCGAACCCACACATGTGAATACGACCGGTTCTGATGCAAGGGTCAGGACTACTTTTTAATTAGTGTGACACTTAGGTGTGATTACCCTCTACTTTTAACCTAACACCCTGTGTGCGACAGTTTTAAACACTAGATATGTCTTACCTACTGCGTTGTGTACTAATTATCAGACTCACGCCCACAATTAACCGAATTACGGAAAGAATTCCCAAACTATGCATAAAGCCGGTGGGGAGCATGTTATTTACAAGACTACTAATTATTTACAATACTACAACCCAGGCAGGACCTGTTCTTTTGTGGGGAAGAAGAGAAATTTTGAAAAGGAGAAACACAGAATGCACTGCACCAATACACCATACACCAATATGCACAAAAAAATGCACAGTCATCAAAATGCACAATCACATTTCAAAGTTGCACAATCATCACATTTCAAAGTTGCACAATCATCACATTTCAAAATAATTAATTATGTCTTGTGCTTGCTTGGCTGCTGGGCCGCGGCATCTTCTTCTTCGGTGTGCCGTAATAAACTTGGAGATCTTCTTTTCCTGGCACACCGGAATAATAAAAAGTGCACAAACCGTGTCCGTTTTTTTATTTATGATCTGCTCAAGCAAAGGTGCCAGAACGTGTGGTCCATAGGTGTACCGGTGCAGGAAACAGGTAGCAGGGTGCAGCCGCACAGCTCAGGGTACCTGCACACTCCCCTCAACAAAAGATATGGGTCCATGGGTGGGGAGGAAAGGCAAAGCAGAGAGAGTCGGTGGGGGAAAGGGCGCAAAGGTACACACAATGCAAGGCAATGCAACATGAGGGGCGCGGGAGAGCGAGCGGAGAAAGCTCGTCCCTGGCCGTTCATCACCCCCCCCCCCCCCCCATGTCAGCCTACTCTACCCTTGCCCTTCCCCGTATTTACACTTTTCAAATTCCGTCTCTACCGTCTTGTCTTTTCTATATCCCCCATCTATGCCAAATTCGTCAGCCAATCCCTCCCAAGAAGGAAGGGATGGAATTACATACAATGTCTCACCTACGTCATGAGGCGTCTTTCATTCCAAATCATCTGCAAAAAACCCGGTGTGGAGTCCTGTCACCCTGGTGAGTGGATGTGGATGGTGCGAAGAGATTTCTTATCCTAACTACACTCTAATTGACATTAATTCATTTAAACTACCCGGGGTCATGCCCTGCCAATCAATTGGCCATCATTACACTATGTGGTTCTAAAAACCAATTTCCATTGACCATCCCTGTGGTATCCTACCAATTTGGGGTCTCACTCCCCCCATTTTTCAATACTGTGCCTTCGCACAATTTCGGGGCTGGGTCGTGTGGCTCTACCAGCAGGTCTACCTACCTGCGCACCTCCGCCACTGAAGTCGCCACCCGAGCTTGCCTAGCTCCTGCGACTACCCTAACTTGGGGAAGGCCCTCCTGGCTCTCTCACCCATCTGATGCCCTCTCTGGCATTGGGCTACCAGGGTCCTTCTCTCGGATCCTCGGGCCCCGCTGAACTCTACACTGAACACTACCTGGCTCCCAGAGCCTACCTGCGGCCTCACCTGGCCGACAGACTACCAGTGGCGGAGTGCCCATTTAAACATTCTCACCAATTAAGCCCACATGCCCAGCCATTCCACTCACTCATGCACCCCTCAAAGCAACAACTTGCTACTATCTGCACCACAGATGTCAATATCCAAACAATTTACCTCCTCCCTCTACCTAACTTTAAACTACCCTCCCCAGGTATTCGTGAAGGGGTCCATCTTCCCCCAGCCACTCCTTCGCACCATGCACTCCACACCACTCATTCCACACACCATTTACTCCACACCATTTACTCCACACAACTGTTCCCCACTTGCACACCATGCAAGTCAATCACTCAACACACTTACACACATCCTCAATACACCACTCATACACTTTCTCCGGTCATCCCAGACCATTGCCTCATTTCACCAAGTTCATCCACAAACCAATTTCATTCAATTCCTCATTTGCACCTAAAGCTCATCCTCCTACTCACACACAATTTCTCCACACTACTACACACACACAGCATCATCTAACTAACTATTTCCCCTAATACTCGTGCTTCCCGTCTTCCCTTACACTAAGCACTTCTCTCGTGATTAACATCCATCTAATCTCTCTATGTCCCCTCTACCGGTACCACCAATGTCACTACTTAAATCTCGGTCTCCTATGGTCATCTCTAAATCCCTAACAATATCCTAGCCCACCCTCGGCTAGATTTCACTGCCGTCCCCATAAATCTACTGCTCCTTTGCCCCAAGAAAACGATGTGAGGGATGGTAGATCTACAATCCCTCTACACCGGATACCATTTGCCATCACCACTGCCATTCGTCCACTATACTTGAGCCTCTCGGTGCGGGAATACATTTGCACAGCTCGGCTTCGAAAAGCCGAGCAATGCATATGGGTGATCTGTCTCCTGTTGGTTGGGTCCGTCCGGCATTTTCGATTCTGGGGAGGAGGCATACTCGGGCCAAGGTTCCAGGCGCCATCCCGGCGCAGAGCCGTTCGGTCCCCTACACGGTGACCCAACCTCCCGGGGTCAGAGCACCGCGCCCACCAGGGGGCGGTGCTCTGACGTCGGCCTTTCCCCTTTCCAAGGGGGGATTAATCCCCTTGTCTTTTTCTAGCCGACGTAATCCGGGGCTATGACGTTCCTTCCGGTCAGCGTTGAATAGGGTGGTAGGCCGAATTATTCCTATTACCTAATTACCAACGCCTCCCAGGAAGCAAGGAAATAACCCAGCCCGAACCACGGTTGTAGTGGAAACGCTGAGCGATAGCGAGCTGTGATCCGGGCCGTTAACAGGTACTAAATCCGATCGGAACGGTTCCGAATCGTGCCACGCTTACCCAATGGAGGAAAAGACTGATACAGTCGAAGTAGGAAGAAACAAGGAAGAACAATTGGTTTATTACAGATTTGTACAGGAAGGAGGAGAAGTACACACAGTGCAGCCCTAAACAGTCTTATACTTATCCCTGAACAAACGGGCCCGTCACACACAGACACACTCACACGGGGATGTAGAATGTTGGGTAGATGGTCCCGGGATGATGGCGTCCAGGCAGCTCACTCCGGTCCCCGACTCGTACCGTGGTGTAGATGGTCAAGTGGCAGCGGCCAGGAACTCTCCTTGTGTCGTTTGCGTGGAGCGGACAATTATAGGGCGGAATGCGGGTGAAAGGTAGGCTGGCTTGGCGGTTACACTCGCGGCTCAAACGCGTACGTAATAATCGGCAGCTCGAACGCGCTACTTGATGCGTTTTCCTCGCGAGGCCTCTTTGCACCGTCCTCAATAAGCCACACTTCCAACGAGTGCTCATAGATTCCTTCTGGCCAGTCATTTACAACGAGTGCAGTTCTCTCACAAGGGCAGTCCTCAAGTCCTTTGTAATGCGCGAATCGTGCCAGTCCTTTACAACGAGTGCAGTTCTCTCACAAGGGCAGTCCTCAAGTCCTTTGCAATGCGCGAATCATGCCAGTCCTTTACAATGAGTGCAGTTCTCTCACAAGGGCAGTCCTCAAGTCCTCTCGAAGGGCTTTGTGCGTGCGGTTATATAGCGCCGCCCAGCGAACCCTCTGGAATTTACCAGCTGCGCTCTTACCACGCCCCTCACGCCATTTCACCCGAGCCGTGGTTGGTTGTTGGCTCTTACCGGCTCCGCCCTTGACGTGCTGCTTGACGTGGCCACACCCCGACCTCGCGCTCTTCCCCCTTTCCAGGCCTGCCTCGTGGCATTTGGCTGGTTTCGAGCGAAAACTTTTGCCAGCAGCGAATGCTGCTGGCAAAGGAGGTGGATTAGCCGAATCAGGGCGTGGGATGGATGCTGCCCAACGAGGTCGATTTGGAGGGTGGGCCGCAAAATGAATGGGACCAAAGCTTATTATTTCTTTTACACAACGCAGGTATCATATTATCATTATCACTAATGGAAATGACCTTATTCTCACATATACTACGACATAACTAATGTTCTAAGGTGGCCTACGTGTTGCATGTGGACTAACTATGGGGCCAACCTTTAACCTTTAATGATCATTTTTGTACCTTCTCAGAACCGCAACAATATATATATATATATATATATATATATATATATATATATATATATATATATATATATATATATATGTATATATATATATATATATATATATATATATATATATATATATATATATATATATATATATATATATATATATATGTATATATATATGTATATATATATATATATATATATATATATATATATATATATATATATATATATATATATATATATACATACCCAGAAGACCCCAAAGACCAATGGACCACAAACATCCAAAATACTCAAAGACCCAAAATACTCTGTAGACTGTTGAAGACACAAAAGACCATGAAGACCCAGAAGACCCCAAGCACCCAGAAGACCCGAAGGACTCTGAAGACCCAAAATACCCAGAAGACTCAGAAGACCACAAGGACTCTCAAGACCCAAAATAACACAAAGACCCAAAAGAGTGAAAAGTCCCCAAAACCCTTAAAGACCCAAAATACCCCAAATATCCAAAATACACCAAATACCTTTAAATACCCAAAAGACCATGAAGACGCAAAATACCCCAATACCCTTAAATACCCAAAATACTCTGAAGACCCAAAAGACCCCAAAGACCTTAAATATCCAGAAGACTCAAAATACCCCAAAGACCCTTAAAGACTCAAAAGACAACAAAAACCCAAATGGCCCTGAAGACCCAAATTCCCCAAAGACCTATAAAGACCCCAAAGATCCAAAACACTGAAAAGACCACAAGACCCTTAAAGACCCAAAACACACCTGTTGACCCAAAATACCCTGAAGACCCAAAATACCCTGGACATCCAAAGACCCCAATGACCCTTAAATACCCAGAAGACCCAAAAGACCACGAAGACTAAAAATACACAGAAGACCCAAAAGACCCAGAAGACCCTTAAATACCTCAATGACCCAAAATATCCCAAAGACCCTTAAATACCTAGAAGATGGAAAAGACCACAAAGACCCCAAAGACCCAAAATAGCCCAAAGACTAAAAATACACCAAAGACCCTTAAAGATCCAACACACCCCAAAGACTTTAAAAAATCGAAAAGACCACAAAGACCAAAAAGTCCCTGAAAACCCAAAATACCCTGAAGACCTTTAACGACCCCACAGAATCAAACAATCCAAAACACCAAAATGACCCCAAAAACCCTTAAAGACCCCGAGGACCCAGTGGAATGCAAAGACCCAAATTACCCCAAATACCCCAAAGACCTAGGTGACCGAAAAGACCTGACAACCCCAAAGATGCAGAGGACCCACAACACTCAAATGACCAAAAATACCCCAATGACCCAAAGGACACAAATTACCTAAAATATCCCAAGGATGCAAAAGATCTTGAGCACCCAAAAGACCCCAACGACTCTGAAGACCCAAAAGAAGAGTCATTATGTCTCTTATATTGGAATTGTAGACGGTGGTTTGCAAAGCGAGCATCAAGGTCGGTGTACGGAAGCAGTTTTTTTTTAATCACAATAAATGCACGGCGTAGGGAGGTGAAATTTTCTGCACGTGACGTGCAAAGTGCGCAGAGTAAAACGAGTGTTAATATATGTCTGTAGGATGTCTAATAAATAAAGAAGATATAAGCACACCTGACACTAGGCTCAGGCTTCAGACTTTGGTACGTGGCTGTACCGTCAAATAAACTGTTCCAACCCGTCATTTTTGACGGGCTTCATACCAGTATATTTATAAAACCCCAGAGTGAAGGTTTATAGCTGGGTTGAGAGTTGAATCCAGGCCAGAGAGCTCAGAGGTGAATGTGTACACTGCACGGTATACTTTTATTAAGCTATCCAGTCATCCCACATCTATCAAGCTTCAATATGATATTTAAATGTTGCACACAAACACCCAAAGTTTAAGAAAACCTAAAAACATCACACGTTTTGAACCCGTGATTGTTTGGTGCAACAGCCCAGTATTTTACGCTTAATCAAAATGGAGGCATCAATCCAGGTAACCAACCTTCCACACTGAGCAAGGCTTATAGAACTTGTGAAATACAATAGACTGTCAAAGAACATATTTCCACACCAGAGAAACTTGGCAGATGGTGATTCCAACACAGATTCTTGAGTGTATGTATGTGGACCTGACATACGGATGACTTATTCATACAAACAACTTGTTAACTTGGTGAATTCGTGCGGAGTGTGGTTCCTCGTTTCCACATGTACCGCAAAAAATATCGACTGCTAAAAACTTCCTCTTTCGCTATATTCCTTATCTCACTGAACACCAATCTCAGGCCACATGATATATTCGATCATGAACTGAAAACAAACCTTCGATAACACAACATAAACTGCTTACTGTTTTTCCATCTTAAATCAATACTTGTCCTGCGGAACAATCTTTCTTTCAGTGACTACATATATATATATATATATATATATATATATATATATATATATATATATATATATATATATATATATATATATGCAGTTTGTAATGCGCTCATATATATATATATATTTTTTATTTTTTTATTTTTTTATTTTTTTTAATACTGAATCGAGGCTCGTGAAAGAGCTAACATTTACTTCACAAACAAATCAACCAGACAAGCAAAATATTGTTACTGACGCGGTTTAGATGTTATTATGGGCCGAGCGGATGGTCCACCGCGACCGTTACAGGATCCCCGATTGGCCCGACTCCCCCAACGTTGACCAAATCGCACCACAGATATTCAATTTGGAAACCTCTAAAGCGACCGAAAGCAAAGAGGAAAAGGAATAAGACGAGAAGACGGACAGAAGAGTAATTGGATTTATTATACACACAAGCAAAAAGAAAGCAGTCACGTTTATTTACAGACGAGATTAGATACACAGTGCAACGCTAGCTTACCTACAGTCTTAATTAACCCAGGGACAGAACAAACAAAAGACAGACTCACACGGGGAATGATGACAGGAATTGGCTGGAAGGAGAGGATGGCTTGGAGTTGTATTGTGCAGCACGATCGGCGCGTTTAGCAGCCGCCGTTCCTTCGCGGCCCTGCTCAAAACCGCCGTCCAGGCCCCAAGCGGCTGTTGAGTGTTGTTGCTGCTGTGGCCGCCGCTGCTGCTGCTGCTGTGGACGTCGCGTGCTTTTCCAGGATTACAACAGGCTTTGAGCTTTCTGGGATGTCCTCTTCTTGGATGTTCTCTATGTTCTCTTGGTCCAATCACTCCTCACCACCGACAACTCAACGCAACCAACGCAACCACTGACCACCACAACGCAACCACTGACGACCAAAACCACACAACTCAGCTCTGCTTCGTGGACCCTCTCTCTTCTCAACGGCTTGGGCTCCCTTTCGTCTGCCGGTCAAAGCTCATCTCCTTTGGACCTCCTCTCGTCTCAACGGCTTGGGCTCCCTTTTCGTCTGCCGGTCAAAGCCCATCTCCTTTTGACACGCCCTGCCTTGTGTTATATATGCCCCGCCCCTCAACCTTTGCGAACCTCCCCGATCGCTCTTCCTCCGCCCTCTCTAGCCAAACCCCTGGCTCATGGTTGGTCGAGTGGGGCTGGCTCACTCCTCCCCTCTATGACGAGGTGGAGACACGCCTTTCTTCTCCGACCCTGCCTCGTGGTCAATGGCGGTAATTGGAGCGGAGGTAGCTTCTAATCGACAAAAAGGGGGAATGGAGGTTTTTGGGAATGGGAATGAAGGGAATCTATCTCTTTCACTTGGTGCAATGGAGTACTTCTATTAATGGGAGACACAGCCTTACCCTAAAACACAGAATAAGATATAACTATCGAACAGGGGTATTCTATTATTGGCTGACGTGTATGCTTGTGGACTAATTATGGGATGCCCTTTGACCTTTACACAGCTCCGGAGGCAGGAGGCACAGAATAAACAATAATAATAATTCACACAATAAAAAAAAAATACAGTCCTCATATCCGCAACACTGCACCCTCCTCCTCTTAGGCACGTCCCGGTCCTACAACTTTTATTTAGTGTGACACGTAGGTGTAGTTCCCTCTACTTTTAACCTGACCCTGAGTGCGACAGTTTTAAAACATAAATAAATGTGTCCCGCTGCTCCATTGCACCCTACCTAACAGACTTACGCCCACAGTTAACCGAATTGCGGAATTGTCTTCAAACTACACACTGACGGTGGGGAGCATTATTTACAATGACGCTATTTTTATTTACAAAACGAACCCAGGACCTGTAATTGTTCTTTCTGGGGGGGAGACAGTCTGCTCTGCATCAATGCACCATTAAAGCACCCAAAAACGCACCAATACACACCCAAGCACCAATCGGTGCAGTCATCACTGTTCATCAATGTTCAACAATAAAAAAATAAATCAACAACCCCTAACCCTGCAGGTGATCTCTTGCTCTTCGGCTCCCTCTGCTGGCTATTATTATGTCTTCCAGTTGTTGTCATTCTTTCATTTTCTTACTGGCGGCCTATTTGCAATAAAGTGTGCCCAACGTGTCCATTTTATTTTCTTTATTTATGGCCCACAGGGCTGACTACGTGTGGTTCACCTGTGGGGCATCGGTGCCCTGTGGCCAAGGTCCGCCAGCAAGATTTCGGGCCCTCATGGCCGGTTCCAGCAGAGGGGCCCTGCCCCAACCCATGGGGTCCATAAGTGGTGCTCGGCCACAGACATGTGGTCCATAATGTGGTGCATCGATGCAGACAGCTGGTTCTGAGAGTTCCGGGCGCACAATGGCCGACTCACGCACGCTCCCCTCGGCGCCCAATGGCGCACAGGTCATGTGGGAGGCAAAAGGGGGACAAGAGAAATGAGCGAGGGGTAAGGTCACAAGGGTACACGTCAATAAGGCAATGCAAGGCGAAATGCGTACGGAGAGCGAAATGAGAAAGCTCGTCCCTACCGTACGTCACCCCCCTGTCACCTACACTACCCTTGCCCTTACCCCATATGTACAAAAATCTACACATTACCAATCCGTCGCGACCGTCACGTCTTCCCCTTATTTCCCTTATACCAAATTCGTCTTCACTCCCCCACTATCCAAAATTTGCCATCACCCAATTCGTCACCAATCCTCATAAGGAGGAAGAGATGGAACAACAAAGCACAATGTCACACCCACGTCATGATGCATCTCACAATCCAAACATTTGCACAGTAAAAAATAATCAAAACATGGCATGGTGTGGAGTACCTGTCACCTCAGGTGAGTGGATGCAGATGGTGCGAGGAGATCCTTCTTCCTAACTATCCTCTAAATGACTTTAACACACTTTACACTACCCGGGGTCTTTCCCTGCCAATCCATTGGCCACTTACACTATGGGTTCTAAAAACCAATTCCCATTGACCAAACTGTGGTGCTGCTCAATTTGGGGTCTCACTCCCCCGATTCATCTCCCGGTGCCTTCGCACAATTTCTGGGCTGTGACGTGTAGCTCTCCCAGCAGGTCTACCCACCTGCACACCTCCACCACTGCAGTTGCCACCCGAGCTTACCTAGCTCCTCACCCTGACCTAACTAACTGGGGAAGGCCCCTCCTGGCTCTGTCACCCCACTCGGTGCCCTCTGGCACTGGGCTACCCGGGTCCGTCCTCCGGATCCTCGGGCCCCATCCACAACAACTACTACCGGCTCCCAGAGCCCACCTGCGGCCTCACCTGGCCGACATCCTCACAGTGGTGGAGTGCCCAAACCAACTACACACACTAACAGGCTACACGCCCAGCCATTTCCACAACACTAATGCACCCATCCAATCACCATTCTTCCACCCGCACCACAGATGCCAATATCCAACCACAATTTACCTATACCCTCTACCTAACATTTACACTACCCGCCCCGGGTATTCGTGATGGGGGTCCACTCTTCCCCCATTCACACCTTCGCACCATCCACTCCACTCCATTGTTTCCACCATGCTCACTCCACGACCATCCATTCCAATACTCCATTTATTCCACACTACCATTCTCCATACCTGTTGTTGCACACCTGTGCACTCACACCTGGTGCCACCTGCACCCTCCTCCTCTTCCTGGACCATTGGGTCAGCACAATACACAATCACCTTCACTCACCCATACACTGCTCCACACACCTGTCCAGTTGCACACCTGTGCAATCACACCTGTTCAATCCTCAACCACACGGCATCATCTCATCTAACTACTCCCCTCTGAAACTTGCGCTTCCCAGTCACCCCTTTAAACTATTGCGCTCCCACGTCATTATCATCCACACTAAACTACCTGCGTCCCCACTACAGGTATCAGTCACTAACTACTCTTAACGTTACCTAATGTCATCTTCTAGGGCCCTACACACAATATCCTAACCCACCCGGGCTAGTTTTCACTGCCATAAACCCCATAAACTAGTGCTCCTTTGCCCCCCCCTGTGAGGGATGACAGAGTTGCCATCCCACCACATGGGGGGCGTCCTACTATCAATTTGGCACACCAAATTTCAGCCAATCAAAAATTTTGCCAATTACTGCTAAACACAGTACCAATCATCAAATTTTGCCTTTTTCTAATTTTGGGTCCAAAACACTAACCTCATCACTCGTCTACTTATTAGATCCTCTCGGTGCGCCAATTCCCTTCTAAAGCTCGGCTTCGTACAGCCGAGCAATGAATGCGGGTTGTTTTGTGCCAGCGGCTGGATACGTCCCGCATTCGGGGCAGGGGTGGGGGCTTACCCGGGCCGAGATCCCACGCACCACCTCGGCGTGGAGCCATCCAATGTCCCGATCTCGACCTGCCGGCACGTCTCAACAAAAAGTGGTCGCCATGACGACCCTTCCTATCGGGCTGCCCGTTCCGACTAGTTGAGCACGGACGCGGCCGTTCCAAGCGAGGCCCAGCGTGGATCGCGTACGGCGGTCCTTTCGAACCCGCCGTGGCTCGGATCCCCGCTGGTTCTCGCGGCACGCGAAGCCCGGCACGCACCGAGGGCCTGACTCGGTTATAAGTCGCTCTAACCGCTAACCCGGTTACCGTCGATGCCTCACCTGCATGCTTACACGCATACGCTACCCCTTTCTTGCTCATACCTCCAGCTGTTCCCATGCTCCTCGTACCTTTCCTTACACACCCAGGTACACTCATTCCACTCACAGACTTGGTCACACACCTGACCACCGAACACTTTGGCACACATTCGTTGTTCGCACACCTCACCAACACACCTCTTCGCGCCCCTTCCTCGGTCACCTCCTCTGTGACAATCACAGGTGTGCTTTCACTCGCACACCCAACCACGTGCCTCGCGACCAACTCAAGTGTGCATTCCCACACACGCTCTACCATTCCAGGTGTGCATCCGTCCATTCCAGGTGCACATCCTCGCTCACCTGTCACAACCAACTCACGCTCCGTGTCACTCTCACTACTTTCACCTCCACTCTCGGTCGCGCACTCATCCTTACTCTCGACAGCGCACTCTTTCCTCATGCACCTGTCCGTTACACACCTTTCTCGCGCATCCTCTTGCGCACACTCTTTCGTTACATCCTCTGTAACTCTCACCACAGGCGTGCATTCTCCTTCACTCTTGACAGCGCACTCTTTCCCCATGCACCTGTCCATTACACACCTTTCTCGCGCATCCTCTTGCGCACACTCTTTCGTTACTTCCTCCATAACACTCGCCACACGGCGCCTCCATGTGCTCCCTCGCACACGCGCTACGACCGACTCACTCTCGACAGCACACTCACTCCTCGGCGTGCACTTTTTCCTCACACACCCCATGGTTGGACATTCTCGCACACCTCGTTTTTCGCACACCAGACCTGTCGCACACTTCACCAACGGCCTCTCACGAACACCCGGATCCAAACCAATCCCCAAGCCGACTGAAGCTTTCCTCACATCATATACATTGCCGAATATTTCGCCACTCACCTTGGCACCTCGTCTCCGCACCTCTTTTGCCACCTGCAAACTCTTTATTTGGTTAGTGAGCAGCACATCATGAGTTGAGCACCGACCTTGTACATATTCCATCACCTCCTCCCGTATTTCTCTCTTAGTTTCTGTCCGTCTCTTCTTAATTTCACTCACCTCTTCTTCCACTTCCTCTAATTTTTGCTTCACCTCTTTTATTTCCCGGTGCGTCTCCTCAAGTTCGTCCTCAAAGGCTACCGTGACCGTCTCTAGGTGCATCCTCACCTGCCGGTCCTTCGTCTCCATTACCTCTGTCACCTCGTCCAACCTCATTGTCAGCTCCTCACGTACCATCTGACATTGCCTCTGTGTCGCTATCAAGTCATTTTTAATTTCTTTTTGTGTCGCCTTTAACCCTCCGAGTACTGCAGTGTTCCTTTGAACCTGCTCCACTAACTCCGTCTGTCCCTCTGTCAGCTGTTCCACCTCCTCCGTCAGGTCCTCTATGCCCCCTTGTAACATCGCCGTATTATTTCTCACCTCTTTCTCCATACGCTTCTCACCTCGCTTTACCTCCTCGCGTAGCCCCGAAACCTCCTCACTTACACCTCGTCGTATCCCCTCTTTCATCTCCTCCATCTCTTTTGTAGATGCCACCCTCATCTGTCCCAATTCATCCCTCTGAGCATCCAGTTTACTTTCTAACCCGATTTGCACCTCCTCTATCTGGTTCCCCATTCGTTTGATTTCCCTGGCAGATTGTTCCCCTATTTCCCGCAATTTGTCTTCCATCCTATTTTCTAACCCCATTAACCCATTTTTCACCCCCTCTAACTGATTCTCCTGGGCAGCCATTCTATTTTCCACCCCCGTTAACCCATTCTTTACCTCTTTTATCCCATTGTCTAACCCCTCACCGGTACCCCTTGCTTCGTCCCTCATTACCCCCATTTGGCCCTCCAATCGCTCACCCTGAGCATCCATCCGGTTCCCCATTACCCCCATTTGGCCCTCCAATCGCTCACCCTGAGCATCCATCCCTTTGAAATTATCGTCTGTTTTTACCATAAAGGCCATCATCTGTTTCATAAACAGGTTCCAATTCATTGGCATCTCGGGTTCGGCTACCGCGACCATGGGCGCGGCTAAATTTGGTTCCGCAACAACCATGTGCGCAAGGACGCCATCTTGTGCGTCTGATACCCCCTCAACCACATCCTCCATATACATTTCCCCGAGGTCCTGGGTTACCCCTAACCCGTCTATCTCCCCCACCGACATCCGATCGCCTTGATTGTCCATGGCGCGATCTCAAAATTCGGGTTTTATAAAACAAAATTTCGGCAGCTCGTAATTTTGACCAAAAATTTTTTTTCCTACACGTTTTAAAAATTTGATTCGGGCCTCGAATCCCACTCCCAGACACCAATTGTTACTGACGCGGTTTAGATGTTATTATGGGCCGAGCGGATGGTCCACCGCGACCGTTACAGGATCCCCGATTGGCCCGACTCCCCCAACGTTGACCAAATCGCACCACAGATATTCAATTTGGAAACCTCTAAAGCGACCGAAAGCAAAGAGGAAAAGGAATAAGACGAGAAGACGGACAGAAGAGTAATTGGATTTATTATACACACAAGCAAAAAGAAAGCAGTCACGTTTATTTACAGACGAGATTAGATACACAGTGCAACGCTAGCTTACCTACAGTCTTAATTAACCCAGGGACAGAACAAACAAAAGACAGACTCACACGGGGAATGATGACAGGAATTGGCTGGAAGGAGAGGATGGCTTGGAGTTGTATTGTGCAGCACGATCGGCGCGTTTAGCAGCCGCCGTTCCTTCGCGGCCCTGCTCAAAACCGCCGTCCAGACCCCAAGCGGCTGTTGAGTGTTGTTGCTGCTGTGGCCGCCGCTGCTGCTGCTGCTGTGGACGTCGCGTGCTTTTCCAGGATTACAACAGGCTTTGAGCTTTCTGGGATGTCCTCTTCTTGGATGTTCTCTATGTTCTCTTGGTCCAATCACTCCTCACCACCGACAACTCAACGCAACCAACGCAACCACTGACCACCACAACGCAACCACTGACGACCAAAACCACACAACTCAGCTCTGCTTCTTGGACCCTCTCTCTTCTCAACGGCTTGGGCTCCCTTTCGTCTGCCGGTCAAAGCTCATCTCCTTTGGACCTCCTCTCGTCTCAACGGCTTGGGCTCCCTTTTCGTCTGCCGGTCAAAGCCCATCTCCTTTTGACACGCCCTGCCTTGGGTTATATATGCCCCGCCCCTCAACCTTTGCGAACCTCCCCGATCGCTCTTCCTCCGCCCTCTCTAGCCAAACCCCTGGCTCATGGTTGGTCGAGTGGGGCTGGCTCACTCCTCCCCTCTATGACGAGGTGGAGACACGCCTTTCTTCTCCGACCCTGCCTCGTGGTCAATGGCGGTAATTGGAGCGGAGGTAGCTTCTAATCGACGAAAAGGGGGAATGGAGGTTTTTGGGAATGGGAATGAAGGGAATCTATCTCTTTCACTTGGTGCAATGGAGTACTTCTATTAATGGGAGACACAGCCTTACCCTAAAACACAGAATAAGATATAACTATCGAACAGGGGTATTCTATTATTGGCTGACGTGTATGCTTGTGGACTAATTATGGGATGCCCTTTGACCTTTACACAGCTCCGGAGGCAGGAGGCGCAGAATAAACAATAATAATAATTCACACAATAAAAAAAATATACAGTCCTCATATCCGCAACAATATATAAAAAGAGGGAGTGGAAGTCAAGATGGGGAGAGAAGGGGAAGCACACAAACACAACATTTGAGAGCAGGGAGATGTGTGGGAGGGAGAGGGCTTGGGGGAAGGGGGCGTGGGAAGGGGGGGGGGGTGGGAGAAGTATAAAACACAAGGACACCAAGGACTTCCAGGACAGAAGTTGGTATTTCAAAAAAGTGGAATTGGGGTGAAATTAGCGGGGGTAGAAAAGCTCAAGGTTTTGGATGGGGGAAGATAAGAGATGGTGGTGAACAGCTGTTTTAAAGACCTGGAGGGTGGAGTGGGATTGAAGAGAGTGAGGGAGTTTGTTCCAGAGGCGGGAGAAAAGAGGAATGAAGGAGTGAAGGTGAGCAGAGAGTCTTGATTTTGGCAGTTTAACCATAACAGGGTTGCAGGCAGATATTGTGCGACCTGCAGGAATATTTGTGGGACAGACCCCAGAGAGAGCTGGGGGGGGGGGGGCAAGGCCAGAGAGGAGTCGGTAGAAGACGGAAAGACCACCAAACTGCCTGCGGTGAGTGAGTGAGAAGCCCTTGGAGTTAGCTTCATCGCGGGAGATTCCAATGATTCTAAATGCTTTGGTTTCAACAGCGTGAAGACGAGCTAGGTGTGAGGCAGGAGCACCAGCCCAGAGGAGAGAGCAGTATTCCATTGAGCTGCGGATGAAAGCCTTGTATGTGGTGAGGAGCTCAGGTGTGCCAAGGAAGGACTTCGCACGACGGAGGATGCCCAGTCGGCGACTGGCTTTGGAGGCCAGATTTGAAATGTGGTTTTCCCAGGAAGGATCATGGATTCATGGCAGATAGTGAGGCCCAAAAGCTTGAGTGACAGGACTTCTTGGAGAGGATTATTCAGAAAGTGGATGGGAGGGTTGTCCAGTCGGTCTTTTCGGAGAGACATCGTAAGAGTGTGAGATTTGTCAGGATTGAAAGACATGTTCCACTGGTTTGCCCAGTCTGTGGTTTTGTCCAGGTCTGCAGAGAGTGAGGAGGCTGCAGACTGCCGATCTGAGGGATGAAGAATGGAGCGACACAGAGTGGAGTCATCAGCAAAGAGATAGAGAGGATTTTCAAGAGAGTCAGAGAGATCATTGATGAAGACAGAAAAAGCACAGGGCCCAGAACACTGCCTTGGGGAACTCCAGCCTGAACAGGAAGAGGAGATGAGAGAAACCCATTCAGGGCCACACGTTGACTATGACTAGAGAGGAAGTCCGCCAGCCATGTGTGGAGATTTCCATGGATACCAAAAGAGGAGAGTTTGGTGAGCAGAGCGGGGTGCCAGACCGTATCGAAGGCACGTGATATGTCAAGGGAGACAGCTCTAATTTCCTGTTTGGCATTGAGGACCTCCATCCATTGTTGATAAAGCAGAAGCAGCATGTCCAGAGTAGAGTGACCAGGTCTGAAACCAAATTGATGATCAGAGATCAAGCCATTGGAGAAGAGGAAAGATTTCATATCTGAAGCAATGATGGGTTCCATGACTTTGCTGATAATTGGGAGAAGGCTGATTGGTCTGTCGTTGCTAGGATCTGTTTTTGCACCTTTTTTGTGCAAAGCGGTGATGTTGGCTGATTTCCAAGCAGATGGCAGATGACCTTGAGCAAAAGAGAGGGTGAAGAGAACAGAGAGAGGGAGTGAAAGAGCGGAAGAACAGGATTTTAGGACCCGTGGGCTGATGCCGTCAGGTCCAGTTGCAGAATCAGAGTCGAGGGTTGACAGAAACTTTTCCACCTTGTCAGGAGGAAAGGACACGGAGTCCAGGAGCAGCTGGGTACGACTGGGTACGGTGGGTACAGAGAGGGATGGGTTTGGGACACAAGATTTCGAGGCAAACACAGAGTTGAGGCATTCAGCCTCAACTTTCAGCCTCAATATATATATATATTTGTTGCGGTTCTGAGAAATGTACATATATGATTAATGAAGGTTAAAGGTTTGCCCCCATAGATAGTCCACAATTATATATATATATATATATATATATATATATATATATATATATATATATATATATATATATATATATACAGTGGAACCTTGACTTACGAGTTTAATTCGTTCTGTGACCGAGCTCGTAACTCAATTTGCTCGTTTCTCAAATCAAATTTCCCCATTAAAATGCATTGAAATGCTATTAATCCGTCCAGCCCGCCAAAAACCACACCAATTTTTTTTTAAATATGCAGTATATATAAAAATATCTCGCGCTTTATATTTCACCTGTATGCAGCATACAAGTTGGCAGGATGGCCTGGACTGGAGGTACGCACACTTGACTCTAAACTGTCCAGCCTGGGTTTGAATCCCGACCCAGCTATAACCTGTCATGTCGGTGTTTCATAGGCAGGGTGATTCATCAATGTGTGTACCGCTAAACTGGGCGCCCCGTTTGCGTCCCATTAGTTGTTGGATGTTAAGGATCTCACCGTGTCTTCCACAAAGAGAAGGCGAGCTATCGCCGGCACTCTGAACAAGTTGTGGCCTGGCATGCTCTTCTCCTCTGCCGTTATATACGTCCTCCTCGGCATCTTTTTCCAGAAGAGCCCTGTCTCGTCACAGTTGAAGATTTGCTGGGGGATGTATCGTTCGGCTTCTATCAGTTCGGCAAAAGTTATAATAAAATCTTCAGCTGCCTTCACATCTGCCTCACCAAGTCGACAACACGCACACCTCGCTCATGTTTTTCGACGATTGCGTGTTTTATATCCAAGCACATCATCCTCTTCTTCTTCTCAGTACTGCCCTTGGCACTCAATTACTTAGGACCCATGGTTAAAACTAAGAAATTTTCCAAAATAACCAACATGCGAAAACAAAACAGCAGCGATATACGGCAGATATGCTTGCACGGCAAGATAACCACGTGACCGGAACCCACCTGGTGGCGGCTGGCGTAAGCTCCAAAATAACCAACATGCGAAAACAAAACAGCAGCGATATACGGCAGATATGCTTGCACGGCAAGATAACCACGTGACCGGAACCCACCTGGTGGCGGCTGGCGTAAGCTCCAAAATAACCAAAATGCGAAAACAAAACAGCAGCGATATACGGCAGATATGCTTGCACGGCAAGATAACCACGTGACCGGAACCCACCTGGTGGCGGCTGGCGTAAGCTCCAAAATAACCAACATGCGAAAACAAAACAGCAGCGATATACGGCAGATATGCTTGCACGGCAAGATAACCACGTGACCGGAACCCACCTGGTGGCGGGTGGCGTAAGCTCGTAACTCAGATCTCGGCTCGCATCTCAAAGCAATAAACCGCCCGAGCGACGGCTCGTATCTCGGAAAACTCGTAAGTTGGTGCACTCGTAAGTCAAGGTTCCACTGTATGTATGTATGTATGTATATATATATATATATATATATATATATATATATATATATATATATATATATATATATATATTGTTGTGGAAAACCATTCAGGTCCGCACAACTTTTAGTCCAACGGTTTGGTTTAATTGCATTTAGATCATCACATCATTCCTGTAAGTAGAAATACACAATAAGCATACGATGCGACATCTCATAAAGCCATTCATATCAGTCAATGCAAGCAAGCTAGATATTCTATAAAGGCGTACCATTAACGAGGCTACCGATGTAACATGTCACAAGGGAGAAGTCTCGGAGCACTGACACAGCAACGGGTCTTATAGTCACGCCCCTAGTGGGGACAACAATGACAGCGAGCAGCGAGCATCCCCACCCGGGTTCAGTACGGATACGATTTCACTACATTCACCCCCCGTCAGAATTATACGGCCGCGTGGCTAAAAGCGAGTGAGCGTCAGCATGGGCGCGGAGTATTAGTCGGCCCAACCGTAGCGGGCCGGGCGGCGAATTTCTCTGCCAGCACGCGTTCGAAATTCCCCGGGTACGGCGTCTCGTAACCCTGTATCCCCGGTGTCAGAGGCGTCAACAGGGTCGGGTGATGAAGGGGGTAACGCCACGTCGGACCCGGGCAGTCTCGACGGGGGGAGGGTCGGTGGACTGTCGGCGATGGGAGCGTCGGGAGAGGTCATAGTCTCATAGACGGGTTCGACTGGTTCGTCCGATTCCCTACTAAGGTCGTCGACCCCGCAAGGGGCAAGATGACGAACGGAGACAGTAGTCTCACGACCATCAGACGTCATCACACGAGCATGCTCAGGATTAGCCTGGAGAATCTGCACTTTGTCCACAAGGGGGTCGTACTTGCTCGCGCGAACTGCCCGTTTAAGGTAGGCCGGCCCGGGCCCAGCGAGCCAACTGGGCAAAGACCGTATACACCCCGAGCTCCTGGGGTGGTGGAAAAGACGCTCGTGGGGAGTTTGGTTAGTTGCCGTACTCAGGAGTGCCCGGATTGAGTTCAACGCCGCAGGTAGCGACCAAGCCCATTTATCGAGGCCCCGGCCGTGGGTCCGGAGATGGAGCATGACGGCCCTCCAGATAATCCCGTTGAAGCGTTCGATCTGCCCATTAGCCTGGGGTCTATACGGCGTGGTGTAACTAGACGCAACGTTGTTTTGGAGCAGATAGCCGCGCACCTCCTGAGACAAGAAGACTGCACCCCGGTCGGTATGGACATAGGCCGGGTAACCGAACATTGAGAACAAGTTCTGTAAGCAACGCATCACCGTGGCAGCAGTCATGTCCGCGCACATATAAGCAAA
Source organism: Myxine glutinosa (assembly GCF_964187855.1). NCBI lineage: Eukaryota > Metazoa > Chordata > Myxini > Myxiniformes > Myxinidae > Myxine > Myxine glutinosa. Next base: position 31,157,458 of record NC_136267.1, read on the forward strand.
GGGGAATCGTGAGTACTCATCAACGATAGTGAGCAGATAGCGAGAGCCGCTCGACACCGGCAAAGGGCCCTTGAAATCCATCGCCAAGCGTTCCCACGGGCGTGTAGCCTTCACCAGAGTCCCCATAGGGGGGTTATAGAAACGCGGTTTGATTTCCGCGCAGATAGCGCAGTCGCGACAGATACGGCGGATATCGTCAATCGAGTAAGGGAGATTCCCACTCCGCACGAAATGAGCGAAACGCGTTACGCCGGGATGGCCCGCAGTAGCATGCAGCACCCGTAGGCCCTCCAACGAGGTGATACCAGCACATGTAGTGGGGCGCGATAAGGCATCGGCGGCCTGGTTATCCTTCCCTGGGCGATATTTGATGGTGTAACAGAAGTCGGCGAGTTCGATACGCCAGCGAGTGATTTTCTCGTTCTTAATGCGCTGGGCGTGTAAGGTGTCGTACATGAACGCAACGCTTTGCTGGTCCGTGATGATTTGGAAGCTCCGCCCGAGTAGGTACGGGCGCCATCGCCGAATAGACTCGACGATCGCATACGCTTCCTTTTCAACGGACGAGTGCCGCCGCTCAGCGGAGGTAAGAGTCCGTGAAAAGAAAGCCACGGGACGTCCCCCTTGGGAGAGGGTCGCCGCGATGGCCTGATCCGAGGCGTCACTTTCGAGGACGAACGAGCCGCTCTCGTCAATGGTTGCTACGGCGGCTCGGGCGATGTCGGTCTTAAGTCCTTCAAAGGCCGTCAATGCGGCCGAACTCAGGGGAAAGGTGTCGCAGGCCACAAGGGGGCGAAGTTTCGCGGAGAAATTTTGCACCCATTTGGAGTAATGGGCGAACAGCCCAAGGGCGCGTTTCAGGGAAGCCCGATCGCAGGGAGGGGCCATGTCGAGCAAAGGTCGCAGACGTTCCTTATCCGGAGAGACAGAGCCATGGGTCACGGTGTACCCCAGAAGATCTATGGTGCGTAGGGAGTATCGGCACTTATCCTCGTTCATAGTTAAGTGATACCGTTGCGCGACCTCAAGGAAGCGCTTCAGATTAGCGTCATGGTGCCCTTGGTCATATCCACAAACCGTAAGGTTATCGAGGTAGACGAAAACATCGGTTAAGTGCTCCCGCGCAACGAGGTCATCCATGGCCCTCTGGAAACAAGCGACCCCGTTCGTCACCCCAAAGGGCAATCGTGTAAATTGGTACAACCGCTGCCCCGACTCGAAAGCGGTATAGATACGGTCCGCCCTAGAGATAGGGATCTGGTGGTACGCACTACGGAGATCGAGAGTACTATAGACCGAATACTGGGACACCTGTTGCACTAGCGCGTCCATCCCCGGAAGGGGGTAGGCATCCAGCTGTGTAAAGCGGTTAATCGTTTGGGAATAGTCGATTACCATGCGTTTGCGATGGGCCTCACTGCGCACCACTAAGACCTGGGCACGCCACGGCGACCTACTAGGTTCTATGATGCCGTCTTTCAAGAGCTGAGTCGTTTCGTCCGCAATGAATTGCATGTCCGCGCGGGAGTAGCGTCTCGATTTTACGGCGACAGGGGTACAGTCGGAGGTTAGATTGGGGAACAGCGAAAGCGGACGGACGTCCATTTGCGCTAGGGCGCACACCGTTAGCGCGTCGTCCGCCCCCACAACAAGAGTGTCAGGCCCACCGAACTCCATTACCAGACGTCCATGCAGCTTAAGAAAATCGTGTCCTAGCAGAATATCAGCACATAATGCGGGTAAAACCATAAGGTGTACATCAGGGAAAACCCGTCCCTTTAGCACTAGTTTCAATCGGCATTCCCCTTTTGTGCTAAGCCGGAGTCCCTGGGATGCCATGAAGATCCGTCGTGTAGACCGCCCGATCCGCCATCCATGCCTGAGCACAAGTCGCTGGTCGATAAAACTATCCGTAGATCCGGTGTCCACCAAGGCCTGAACACAATGGCCCTCAACCATAAGGGGAATAAGGGCTTGAGCCAGGCCAGACGAGGCAGCTGGGAGCGGGACTGAGCCCCCCGAATGGGTCGGACCAGCCTCGCGGGTGGATCCTACACCAGCAGCAGTTTTGCGATCGTGGCCGGAGTCTGCGTTGACCATGGGGAATCCATTATCGTCATCAGAGGGCTTTCCCCAGCATTCCGGTGTTTCGCGATTCAAAATCCGATGAGAAAAGGCCTCAGTAGTATTTGACATCGCCTTTTGACACTCCTGGCAGATAAAGGCTTCCGTTGTAGCCGAAATCGCCTTTTTCGTTTGGTCGCTTTGACAAAAGGCTTCCGTAGTATTCGAAATCGCCTTTTTCGTTTGGTCGCTTTGACAAAAGGCTTCCGTAGTAGTATTCGAAATCGCCTTTTTCGTTTGGTCGCTTTGACAAAAGGCTTCCGTAGTATTCGAAAGCTGTTTCTTCCCTTGCGTGGCTCGAGGTTTGGCCAAGGACGCGGCCTTTGTCCCCGATGGAGAATGAGACGGTGGTGGCTTTCCGGTGGCGCCAGTCAAGGTTGTCTGAGCGCCCAGCGGGCCGCAGCGAGGGGCCCTCCCCTTCGAAGACGGGTAAGGCGCTGGGCTCGTGGGTTCTGCTACAAGCCCGTTCAAGGTTGCCGCGCCTGCGCGACCGCGGCTGCGCGAGTCGAAGGGCCGCGAGCCGCGTGCCGATTTCTTGCACACTTTCGCGTAATGTCCCTTTAGCGAGCACAAATGGCAAATAGCGTCACGTGCCGGACACACGACTCGGGCATGACGAGGCCCTCCACAAAAAAAACATGCGGCCCCGCGCAAGGCCTTGGGTCTGCTGGTCGTAACGGCAGCTGTCAGGGTAGGGTCATCCTCCGGAGCATCCCGGAGTTCAGCAGGCGGATCCACGTCCTCGTCAGTGGTCCTCTCCGGCCGGGCGTGTAGTGAGGTGCCCGCCAAAAGGCGCGTGCGATCATAGGCGTTCGATTGCATCCGCGCTTCAGTATACACCGTCGCTTGCTCAACCGCCGTAGCGAAGGTCAGGTCGGTCTTCTCCAAGAGTTTGAGACGTAGTTCCTGAGAGGAGACCCCTGCTATGAAGGCATCTAAAAGTCGATCATCTTTAGCCTGCTCGGGAGTCCGTGGCTGGGCGCTGTCCAGCATGAGCTGCCGGAGCTCCTGGGCGTAATGATCCATAGGCTCGTTGGGTTGCTGCCGTCGCGTCTGCAGCAAATAACGCGCATACACAGGGCTTTTTTCTTTTATATAAAGCCGCTTGAGCTCCGCGACGGTAAGATCATACGTCGTGCATTGAGCGACCCGCGTGGTAGACCCGGTAGTCGATTTTTGAGTGTAATATTGCCAGCTTCGCGGCAGGCGTCGGAGCGGTATCAGGCTCATTAAAGAGATGCTCCAGTTGCTTGAGCCAGTGCTTGAGTTGCAAGCCTCCGTCCGTGGCTTGTGGGTCGGCGCTGAAAATGGACACCGTCAACGTCTTGTTGCCAGCCATGTCAGCAGATCTTAAATGCAATTAAGTGTTGTGGAAAACCATTCAGGTCCGCACAACTTTTAGTCCAACGGTTTGGTTTAATTGCATTTAGATCATCACATCATTCCTGTAAGTAGAAATACACAATAAGCATACGATGCGACATCTCATAAAGCCATTCATATCAGTCAATGCAAGCAAGCTAGATATTCTATAAAGGCGTACCATTAACGAGGCTACCGATGTAACATGTCACAAGGGAGAAGTCTCGGAGCACTGACACAGCAACGGGTCTTATAGTCACGCCCCTAGTGGGGACAACAATGACAGCGAGCAGCGAGCATCCCCACCCGGGTTCAGTACGGATACGATTTCACTACATATATATATACTATTATATATATACTATATATATATATATATATATATATACATATATATATATAACAATATTATATATATATATATATATAAACAATATATATATATATATATAACAATATATATATATATATATATAACAATATATATATATGTATAGTATATATACTATATATTGTTATATATATATTGTTATATATATTGTTATATATATATTGTTATATATATATTGTTATATATATATTGTTATATATATAGTATATATGTATATATATATATCTTATATATATATATATGTATATATATATATATATATGTATATATATTATATATATATATATATATATATTATATACTATATTATATAGATATATATATATATATAATTATATATATATATATATATATATATATATATATATATATATATATATATATATATATATATATATATATACAGTATATATATATATATATATATTGTTATATATATTGTTGTATATATATATTGTTATACTGTATATATATATATATATATATAGTGATATATTGTTATATATATTGTAACGTTTGTAGGGGGTAGGCAATACCTTAGTCCAATTAGAATTGTATAGATTAGTGTGCTCCGACTGTCGTGAAGCAGAAGAAACCTCGATGTATCCCAAGTAGGGCATTTGTGTAAACCGGATGTCGTGTAAGTGTATCTTCGTCCCCATGAGAGGGGTGGGGTTTGCTAATTAGCAAGGATTTATGGATAAATGAATCCCCCTGTACGTAATTGCCTGTGTAATCTCTTTCATGGGTCCGGACTTTGTTGGTGAACGGTGGCCGAAAAGCTCTCTCTCAGCATCGACATTTTCTCTCTCTAATCATTGACATTTTATCTCTCTCAGCATCGACGTCCTCCTTGCTTCCTCTCGTTTTGGATCCCATAGCGAATGGTCACTATTGCTCTTGCGC